>NC_079439.1:16504890-16527390 GCF_903798145.1 Danio aesculapii
AGTGGCGGAGACTGGAAGCTGGCCTCAGCGAAGACTCGTCTGTCTCTGTCTTTGTGCGATTATTCTGCTGTGGCAACTCTCTGAAATAGCGACAAGCCGAGAAAATTTATCTTTTCTTTTCTTTTTCTTTTCTTTTTTTTTTTTTCTTTTTCTTTTTCTTTTCTTTCTTTTCTTTTCTGGTTGTTTGTCTTTTGTGCGGTTATCCAGCTGTGGCGACCTCTGAAATAGACTATACGCCAAAGGAAAATGAATGTTTTTTGTTTTGTTTTTTCTTTTCTTTTGTGTTTTTGTTTTGTTTTGTGTGGCGACCTCTGAAATAGAGACTAAGCAAAGGAAATGAATGTTTTTTTGTTTTGTTTTTCTTTTCTTTTGTGTTGTGTTTGTTTTGTTTTGTGTGGCGACCTCTGAAATAGAGACTAAGCCAAAGGAAATGAATGTTTTGTTTTGTTTTTGTTGACATTTCTATAAAATGATTAGATTTGTTGTGAGTTTTTATGTTATTTTTCAGTGCGAAAACCCAATAATAATATATATATTTTACTTTACCTGACAAAAGTCTTGTCGCCTATCTAAGTTTTAGAAACAAAAAATAATATCTTGGACTTCTAGTTGATCATTTGGTATTAGAAGTGGCTTATATGAAAGACAAAGGCCTCTAGATTACACTTATTTACCAAAATAAAAAATAAAAAATATGATCATGCCTTTATTTTTAGTTGTTTAATTAGGACAGTTAGGTCTGACTTTGCTTAGACAAAGTCTTGTCACTTAGGTCTTGAACAGGTTTGGAACAAGTGGAGGATAAGGAGGTGATCAGAATGTTCATATTTGGGTGATTTAATTATGTAAATTAATTATGTAATTTTAATAAGTAATACAGTACACTGTACAGCTAACACAAACCAAATGACTCAGTTTCCACATCAGCTTATTATAACATTTTCAGCCTGTTCAAATACAATCATCGACAGCATGAAAGATATATCAGAGTGTGAAAATTTCCATATTCTTCTATTTTAACATCAGATCATGAAGGATGCACATATTACACCTTTTCTTCTTTAAACCGACAGAAAAGCGAGCACAAAAGAGACTTGAGTTTCCAAACCATGCGCCTTACAACCTTGAGATACGCACAAATAATTTCAGAAATGTCAGTTCAACTGAGGCGTGTAAATAAAGGCCTCTCTGTTGACACCTCATTTGAATGCTGAGCAGATGACCTCTGCATTTATGAAGGTCTAGGAGAGAAACATGAAAATGCTCAATGTTTCTCAGCAGAGAATCAACCCCGGCCCCCTTCCTCAGACATGAGTGCACTTGCAAACTGAATAACACAATAATGGAGATTTCTCGTGCCTTCAGAACAATGCATTTCAGTTTCATTATCAAGCTGTTATTGTTTAGGATTCATGATATAACTGCCCGTATGCCCACAGGGATGCACGGGAAGAAAAAGAAATTGATGAAATTCCAGTTTTCAGTTTCACCTGCACGTAGAGCTGTTATAAATTTGCAAAACGATAGCCTGAAGTTATGCCTTAAGTTATGTGGACTGTGAAAACAAAGCCTTTTGAGAATTAGATACGTTATTAGTCATGTGATGCAGTTGTGTGTCTGTGCTTAAGGGAATAATTTACCAAAAATGAAAAGTACCATATAGTTTGCCTCACCCTAATTCTCTTTGTATATTACTTTTTCACAAATTTAAAGACGATTCAGAGATACGTCAATCCAATTCATGGATTCAAAAGACGATTCAGAAATGCACATCTAATTCGTAAATTCAAACTGGATTAAAAAATACACAAAACCAATTCGTAAATTTAAAAGACGATTAAAAAAATACACAATCTAATTCGTCAATTTAAAAGACGATTAAAATAATACACATATCCAATTCGAAATTTCAAAAGATGATTCAAAATTACACACGTCTAATTCGTAAATTGAGAAGACAATTTAATTATAAACAATCCAATTCGTAAATTTAAAAGACGATTCAAAATACACATTCCAATTCGTAAATTAAAAGAGAATTCAATATAAACAAATCCAATTCGTGAATTCAAAAGACGATTAAAAAATACACAAATCCAATTTGTTAATTTAAAAGACGATTAAAAAATACACAAATCCATTCGTAAATTCAAAAGACGATTCAAAATTACACACATCTAATTCGTAAATTGAAAAGACTATTTAATTATAAACAAATCCAATTCGTAAATTCAAAGACGATTAAAAAATACCACAAATCCAGTTTGTAAATTCAAAGACAATTCAAAAATACCAAATCCTATGCTTAACACATCTAATGTGTTAATTTAAAAGATGATTCAAAAATACACAAATGCAATATGTAAATTCAAAAGACGATTCAAAATACAAAAATCTAATTTGAAAATTGAAAAGACGATTCAAACATAAACTATCCAAATCGTAAATTCAAAAGATGATTCAAAAATACACAATCTAATTCAAAAATTTAAAGATGATTCAAAAATACACAAATCCAGTTTGTAAATTCAAAGACAATTCAAAAATACACAAATCCTATTCTTAAATTCAAAAGACGATTCAGAAATACACAAATCCAATTCGTAAATTCAAAAGGCGATTCAAAAATACACAAATTCAAATCATAGATTCAAAGACGATTCAGAAATACACAAATTAAATTCGTAAATTTAAAGACGATTCAAAAATACACATCCAATTTGTAAATTAAAAGAGAATTCAAATATAAACAAATTCAATTCGTGAATTCAAAAGACGATTCAAAATACACAAATCCAATTTGTAATTTAAAAGACAATTCAAAAATACACAAATCCTATATGTAAATTCAAAACACGATTCATAAATAACATCCAATTGGTAAATTCAAAAGACCATTCAAAAATATACAAATCCATTTCAAAACACAATTCATAATGTACACAAATCAACTGATTTGGCGATTTATTTATGATAATTCAGAAACATTAACGTTTTTTACTAGTGAATTCACAATTGTGTGTTGTATTTATCAATTGTGTTGAATTTACAAATTGGATTTTGTGAATGTGAATTGTGCTGTGCATGTTTGAATTTTATTTTCCTAAATGTATTCTTTTTTAGACTGATCTGGCTCCATAGTTTATGGAGACTCCAGTGTTCAGTTGTGCATTCTAAAACTCCACATTTGTAATGCTTCTTAGTCACTGACATTATCTTCAACAGATACACAAACTTTAGTGGCGGACAACTGCTTCTCGCTCAGGGCTGTCTATTCTAATTAGGGAGAGATTGTCACTAATGGGCGGGGCTTTCCCCTCCATGTACAAAGGAAGAATGTCAGTCAAAGTGTTTCTGTTTTGACTGTTTTTATGAAGTGTGATTATAAAAAACGTTATTAATAAATTTTTGCCATTAGAGGCTGGTTATATTCACACACTGTTGCCACACAACTGCGTTTAAACCACTTATATAAGGGATTTGCACAATAGGTCCCATTTAAAACTACTCTGACTGTGTTTGTCTGACTGAAAAAAGTCTTATAAAACAAGGATGGATTAAGGAGAATAAATGATGGGGAATTTTTCATTTTGGGTGAACTATTCCCTTAAGCCTGATAGCATTGAGATTTGTTTTGTTTTATTTTTTGCTTCATTCTTACTGTGCAGGTAAACTGCATTATCAGTAGGATGGTGCTTTCTGAAGCACACTGATGTTGCATCATATTTGTTTTGGCATGTTTCCCAGTCTATATTTTGACTTTCTTTCGCAACTGTATACTCTTGTGTCATCGGCAGGTTGAAGCATCTTATGTTTGACTCTTACACAGTGCAGAGACTTAACCTCTTTAGATGTTTCAGAGTGAATAAGCAACTTTTGGAAAACTCCTGAAAAAAAGATAGTATGGTCAAAAACATTTTTAGACGTTTTATTAATGTATTTTGATGAATCCAGTGTTGATGTACCCTGAAGATGTCGAAAGAATCTCTCTGGAGCACGTCTTATGTTGCACGGGTATATTTTTGGCAGTACCTAAAAATACAGTGTATGGCTCAAAATTATAGATTTTTCTTTTCTGTCAAAAATCATTAGATATTAAGTAATAAACATGTTCCACGAAGACCTTTTATAAATTTCCTTCTTTAAATATATGCTAAGAATTTAATTCGTCAACTGTTAAGGTGTCTTTAAGTCTTCAAGATTTTCTCAATATTTACATTTATGATTTTTTTTTAACCCTCATTTTTGTAAAACCCTTTTCAAACATTGTATTTTATCTTATATCTTTCAAATATTGAGTCTGATAAATCTCCATTCTACAAAGAAAGCAATGCAAATCAAGTAAAACATTGTGGTCGCAGTACACTTTTCCTCTTTTAGGTTTGCTTTTGAAAACACAGTTTTGGAAAGGGTTTAGGTCAGAGGTTCGCTGGTCTTGGAGATCTATATGACAAGCCCTGCCTTCTCGTGGATTTGTACACGAGGGACTAATTTCTTGTACATACAACAAAACGTTACTTTAAGTCAGTGTTTCTCAACCATGTAACTGGAGGACCACCCAACTAGCCATGAGATGATAACCCTTTTCAAGGTATACCACGGTTTGGAAAAGTCAAGGTTTAAAACCACCAAAATTTTCTGTAATACCATTCCTAAGGTATGTGTAAGATTTTTTTATTAACTTTTTTGTTTTTTGTTTAGTTTTTTAGGACAACAGTATCTCCATTGGAAAAGATATCCAAAGATGCTATTTTAAATTGTAAAGAAATCAGTGTTTTTGTAACTAATGAAGACAGCAGAAGTCAGTGATTCATTTTCATTATTTAGCCTGACATGTTTACTGCTCCAAAACATTTTAAATATTTAAAAAAATAAAATATTTTGTTTTTATAGAGGAAAAATGTGTTGTTTTTAACCTAGACATTTAAAAGGACACTTATTTAGAGCAGTTATCACAATACCATGATACTGTGAAACCATGATATTTTTATTCAAGGTTATCATACCGTCAGAATCTTTTACCGGCCCATGCCTACCACCAACACTGCATGTTTTGAATGTCTTCTTTGTCTATCACAGCCATTACAGGTCTTTCAGTCTCTGCTAATAATCTGAAGTTCTGATTCAGGTGTGTTTGGTTAAGGAGACAAGGGAAATGCGATGAGCTGGTGGTCCTCCAGAAACGTGGTTAAGAAACACTGCCTAAGTAACATATTTTAGATTTGCAAAAATGTAAACAGTGCCATCTAGTGGATTCGTCATCAGAAACATGGGATGAAATGTACACGAAGTAATGTATTTTACGTTTCGCAAAACTGTAGGACGAGGCACATGTTTCCAATGAGCCTGGGCTGCTTTTCATCTTAGATACATGCATGTTAATACAAATTCTTTGATACATGTGTGTAAAACAATATTAGAAACTTTGACGCTAAGGAGTTTTTTTGTTTGTTCTTCCAGATTGGAGACTCCAGTCTGCCTCAAAGATGACGAGGAGAAAGTGAAAGTGAAGGATTTGGTCACGAAAACTCACGAGAAAAATGGACATATAAAGCGAAGAGGACGTAAACGCCACAGTCACCGGCGAGCTCGCAGGTCTGCCTCTTCTAAAACTCTTCCTCATACACAATATGAACACTTCAATATAATCTACGCATGTGCAGCTATAGAAAACAAACCATTTGTTGTCTCTAAAGATAAAATAGCTGTTTTCTATCTTTTGAAGTGTTTGGAAACAGGCAAGTGCTGTTGAAAATGTACAATTCAACCACAGAACCAGATAAATCTTTTCAAATGCGAATTTTACTCTGACCCTAGAGAAGATCAAACACGTGAAAATACCAAGCAGCGAATCCACTTCTAAGCTTCACCCTCAGTCTGTAAGCATGAATTAGAAACTCCTAACTTTAAAGCGAGGCAAGGCACAAACACTCTTATCTCCTTGCCACAGTGTAAACATTCAGGTGTTGCTGGAATTTTTAACACGGCTGTCTTTTATGGAGTCTCACTCTTACTTGGCATACGCCGAAACCCAAACTCCACCTGGCGAAAAAAATTGATTCAGCATTGGATACTCAGCTGCATAATTCCAGTGATAGCTTCAAAGTGCGCATGATAACGCAGCGCATCAGTATGTAAAACAGCTCGAGTGTTATCATAAACATGCTAATCTCTAGGTGAGTTCAAGCTCAGAACAGCAGATGCTTTTTTTTTCAGCTGGGATTTGACAAGCGAGCACACAACTGCAGTTAAACAATGCACGATCAAAGAATGATTAAGTCCGATCAAACTGAAGCTCCAAAATCTTTCATCACAAGAATCCTAATTCAGTTGTTTTGACATGCTTTCTTATTCAAATAAAACATCTCAAACAATCAATTTCGAGCGCAATCAAGTGGCATTTAAACTTTCTTTCCTCTGTTGAACACAATAGAAGATATTCTAGCCATTGACTTCCATAGTATTTTATCGACTGTTTACATGCACCCACATAATCCATTTGTAATCAATTTATGTGTAAATTCTTTAATCAATCTGATTGAGTTAATTAATTAATTTATCAGATCAGATTGATCATTCGATTATGATCCAACTGCAAAAAAACGACTGATGATGAAATGATTGAATCTGACTACTTTCTCAAGCATAATCATAAATCTTGCTGGTTTATATGAAGTGCGATGTCAACATGCATTAACCTGTGCATGTTTTTATAAATGTATAATAAAGCATATAATAAATGCTGGCTGTATAATTTCATTAGGCTGCTCAATTAAGCACTTTATTTTAGAAATGCACTGTAACCTAAATATAAGTTTACATTTGTCACGTAATGGTCTGGGACAACAGAGGTGAGGAACCATGTGCAGTTTGATAAACAGATTAGTCAGACAGGCAACGGTTAAAACAGGGGCAAACAGAAGCATACAGAAAATCTGAGATCGTACTCAAAAGCAGGCAAAGGTCAAAACCACGGGAAAACAAGACATGGTTAACGTAATGCTTTAAAAAGAAACAAGACTCAGCAAAGTCTGTGAGTGTGTGTGCTCTGTTTATATCAACATAGGCTCATTCTGAAAATGTATATACATTTCTGGACATTGTAAATTATGTAGCCACAGCTACGTGTGGCTGCATTTCATTTTTAAGACGAATGCTACGGGACAGTATGACGCCGTTCCTTTTCGCTCTTACCAGCTGATCACTTACTTCCGTATGGAGGGATTTCTCACTGTTACCAGTTTGTCCCGTTAGCTTGCCTTGTACGTCGCTGAACTTGAGACGCATAAAGGAGTTGACTGTGATGACGGGGTTCGATTCCGTTCGAAAAATGATTCCAGAAAGCAGGGTGAGAATGTGGTAAAATTTGAAAACATAGTAAAAATCAGGTGAGGGCTTTTCTTTTTCTGGATTGCTTTTTAAAACTGTCGGTTGGGTTTAGGGAAGTGGGTGTTTGGGTCAATCGGTGCTTTTGAAAACACTATTGGTTGGGTTTAGGGAAGGAAGGAGGGTGGGTTAGTCGTTCGGTCAGTCAGTCCATCATGCTAGAAAAGCAGGTGAGAATGGCACTCGTGAGAGAAATTTAAGATCTGAAAAAGCATACAGAGCGGCCTCTGGTGTATTTGCAAAAACAAAAACTGCAAAAAAACGTAGCTCCTACGACGTATTTGGCACTCTCCAGAAATGTATGTAGTGGTACATTTTTCAGAATGAGCCTGGGTTGGTTTATTTGGTCCATCTGATCAGGGGGAATCAGGTACTAATGTGTCTGGGGTGCATGATGGGAGTTGTAGTTCATTTAAATGGCATATGTGTAGTTTTCCAGCAATCTACACAGGCTAGATCACTGGTGATCGTGACAAAATTAGCTCTATAAATAATACAGTTAAAATAAAATACAGTAGAGGTAAAAAATTTGAAATGATTAGAATTATTATTAATAATAATTACTAATTAAAACAAATAATTTTGTAACCACAAGGAGTCGGATGACAACAGAGAGAGGATCCAAGTGCAGCTCAGAGTTGTAAGACATGCAATGGTCAAACACAGGAACAAATGGGGACATACAGGGAGATCAGGAGGTGTAGTCAGGTCACAGGATATGGTCGAGACAGGCGGCAGACAAAGTAAACAAGAGAAAAAGGCAAAGGTCAAACACAGAGAGCCTAAACAAGGAAAACGCTTAGTAATGTTACAGGGGGTAAACCAACAAGACTCGGCAATATTTGTAACAAAGTAATCAGTCCTTGAGCAGCTCTCAGCTGTCTGTGTGTAGTCATAGGAGAACTGGAACAGTTGTGTGCGAGGTGCATTACAGGAGTTGTAGTACAGATGGTGACAGGATTGTAGTCCAGGTAAAAGTGAATGTTTACCAGCAATTTGCAAGCCTGGGTCGCTGGTGATCATGACAATTCTATATTCAGACATTATATCCTGCTTTAAAAATATAAAGAACAATAAACTTTGATCTTAGTTGAACCAATTTTTTCTTAAGTGCAAAAATTTTAATAATGTGTATATAAAACACATATAAAGAGATATTTGAATTGGATTTCAATGTTTTGCAGTTGATCGGATTCAATTCAATCAGATTGATTGAAGATTGGTGCATGTAAACATTGCCAATAGCTGCCAGTTTTTAACCTTCTTCAAAATATCTTTTTTTTTTTGATCAGTATAAAATAAATGAATAAAAATCCTCAAAAATACTTTTCTAAGTACATTTTAATTTTTGGGTGAACTGTCCCTTTAAATATAGGGCTTTTGTTATTTTGGGAATACCCTTCTGTTTCAAATCTTTATTAGTCCTGACACTTTATTTATTAATCTTTCAGGTTTGGCATTGAGTAATCAAAAGCTTATGCTGTGATCTGGCCCTCACACACTTGTCCTTTTACAACTTTTGCAGCAAGCTTAGGCCTCTCTATTTTGATTTTAGGAAACACGTTGCATGTATTTCTCTTTTTTTTTGAAAGCAGAAGAGCGCATAATGTAAACAGTGCTGAAGCCCTCAGTGAAATGTCAGTTATCAACGCTGACAGCCTTTTAACTCTCTAACCTTGTCTATTCTCCTGAGTGTGTCAGTGTTCGGTCTTACAAGACGACGGTCTCCGCTCTGCTCCTACTGACAGCTGAAGTGATGGCGGCCATTAGGGCTCTGTTGTTACCTGTGCGCCTTCAAGGTCAACTCAAACTGACGGAACGACTTTAAAGCTTGATAGCAAACCCATAGGATAAATAAAAGCATAACTGAACATTTTATGGTACGCTACTTGAGAACTAGTATGATTTCACTAGTCCTGATTGAAACTGCACTCTTAAATCACATGTTTTAAAGTGACGCTAAGGCAGGATTGTAGTTAACACATTCTGTTGGGATAGAATGTATCCCAAATGGCACACTATACACAATGCACTTATGCACTATGTACTTATGCCAACATTGGCTCATTCTGAAAATGTAGCCCTATATACGTTTTTGGAGATTGCGAATTATGTAGCCAGAAGTACATATGACTGCATTTCGTCTTTAAAATGACCGCTACGAGTTGGTATGATGCCGTTCCTTTTCGCGCTTACCAGCTGACAGACTTATGGACTGCTTTCTCGCTGTTACCAGTTTGTTTAATAGCTCGCAATGTACGTCGATGGACTCTAGACTGAGAGAGGAGTTCACCACATTGACGGGGTTTGAGTCCGGTGAGGAACGGTCCCAGAAAGATGAAAATAGAATCCAAAAAATAAAATAAACAAGTAAATAACAGGGCGAGAATGTGGTAAAATGTGGTAAAAGTCAGGTAAAGGGTTTTTTTTTCCTGGATTGCTTTTTAAAATTGTCGGTTGGTTTCAGGGAAGGGGGTGGGCAGGTCAGTCGGTGCTTATAAAAACACAATCGATTGGGTTAAGGGAAGGAGAAGGCGGGTCAGTCGATCAGTCTGTCAGTCAGTCATTCAGTCAGTCAACAGTGACCTCTGGTGGATTTACATGAGAGTATAGCAGGCTCGAATGGCACTCGCAAGAGAAATTTGAAATCTGAATAAGCGTACACAGCAGCCTCTGATGGATTTGCAAAAACAAAAACTGCAAAAAAAAGTACCTCCTGGGACATATTTGGTGGTCTTCAAAAATGTATATAGCAGTACAATTTCAAAATGAGCCTAGGTTGACTTATGCACTTACACATTCAACAGCATATTATATGTATGTAGTGTCGTCCTAAATGGAACAATAATGCTTTTTTTACAAAGTGGAAATTCAAACTGTTTTCCAGATGATGGTTGACGGTTGCCAAATTAGTGAAATAAATGACCCAAATTAACAAATAGTACCTGCCTTGAATATAACTGCATTCACCATCGGGAGGCGGTATAATCACTCTCGCAGGAGAATTTTTCTTTCACAATCCAAAATTAATAAATAAAGTAATCTAACGTAAGCGCTCGTTAGCTCCACCCCTTTCCTCTACCTGAGTAAAGCAGCGGCTGTTGAGTGCGAGAAGTGTCCAACATTTCATACTTCTTTGTAACGGTTAAATAAGTGCATCATTGGGTATTTAAAGTGCACTTATTCTTTTTAAATTCAGTGTGAATGCACTACTTTTACACTATTTAAACTACAAAATGGCATGGTATTGTGCATAAGTATGTGATTAGGGATGCACCTTCTGTTGTTGTTTTTTTCTACTGTTTCTCTCTTTCTTTTTATACACAATCAATTTAAAAAAATACACTAGATGTGTTAAAATAGCCATAACATAAAATGTGTTGTTAATTAACACGTCGTATTTGAGAGTGTAGAGTTGTCACAATAACATATTCTCTCAGTGCAAAATAATGAACAATATTAGCACCTTATATATAGAATTGTATGCTAATGCTACTTCAGTTAAGATCATCTTTAACTGTATTTTGTGTGTGTGGGGGGGGGGGGGGATTGTCAGCGTGTCACATTCACACTGAGAATCTTTCTTTTATAGATTTGGGTGTTGTTTTATCTGTCAATTCAGGCAATCTGTTTGCTCATTAAGTAAGTGTCTATTTTATTTTTATTCTTAAATTACTGTAGATTTGCAACTCTCTGTTCTTTTGATGCATTTAAAAAAGTACATTTAAAATAGATTTCCAGAATCTATTGAGTGAAAAATTGGCCGTAATTAACTCATCCTTCACACTGTAGAAAATGCTGGGTTCCTCACAATTCCTTCAAGTTGTGCCAGCACAAATCCATCAAGTTAACTTAACTTACAAATTTAAGTGGATTCAACATAAAACAATTAGGCTGTCCCAAAAACAACTTAATAATTGTGTTGTTTCAACTAATTGTAAATAAGTAGTTTGAACAAACCGCAAAAAGTCATTTTGATCCAAATAGTTTAGACTTTTTTTAATCTGTTGAACACTATGGATGTCTATTACTGGTTTTTTTTTTATATTATGCAGAATATCTTGGATTTGTTTGGTTTTTAAACATAATATTTTTATTAACTAATTAATTTAAATTTTTAAATGATTTTTCAGGGGGTTTTCACCTTTTATTAGGATAGGATAGTGGAAGACAGACAGGAAAGCATTGGGAGCAGAGAAAGGGGAAGGGTTGGCATAGGACCTTGAGCTGGGAATTGAACTCAGGTCGCCGTCAGCACCATGGTGCTATATGTCGACACACTTAACCACTAGGCTATTGGCGCCAACTTATTAACTCATTTCTTTTGTCCTTGCCATGATGACATAACATTATATTTTAGTAGTTATTTTGCAAGATATGAGTATTCAACTTAAAGTTTAACTTTAGTTAATTGAACAGTAGTCAGTGGAATATAGCAAGTGATTGGATAATAGTTCAAGTCATTCATCTTTATTTCTATACCACTTTTAAAATGTACATTGTGTCAAAGCAGCTTAACATAGAAGATTAAAGTAGATTAAAAATGTCAGTCCAGTTTTCAGAGTTGGAGTTCAATTTAGTTCAGTTCAGTGTGGTTTAAATTTCACTGCTGAAAGTTCAAACACTGATGAGCAAATCCATCAATGCGCAGCTCCACAAGTCCCGAACCATGCAAGCCAATGGCGACAGTGTCGAGGAACAAACACCAATAGACGAAAGTGAAGGAAAAGAACCTTGAAAGAAACCAGGCTCAGTTGGGCACAACCATTTATCCTCTTGCCAAACTTCTTGTGCAGAGCCACAGTCTAAGTGGCGGAGGCTGGAGAACGCTGGACGTCAATCATGGAGAAGCTGCAGGTGGTAGTGGTCACCGGCTGGTGTACAGACTGGCCCTTCAAGATCAATGCGATGACTCGTCTGTCACTGCGGTCTTACAGGAATCAGTCTCATGCTCTCCAACTCCTCCATGACCACCATAGCAGCTGCTCAGGATATGGCCTGGTCCAGAATTATGGAAACCTCGGGAATAATAAAAAAGACTAACATAAGCGCAGATGCCGTTCAAATTATAATGTCTTTTGGGAAGTGTTCCCGGCTCCTGTTGCCCTAAATAATGCAGACTAACAATCCTAACAAATAGTGGGTTATTCTATAGCCACTCAATCAAAGATGTCTATTAAAGGGGCTAATAATATTGACCTTTAATTATTTAAAAAAATACAAATAAAATAAGATCTGCTTTCATTCCAGCAAAACTAAGAGAAACAAGACTTTCTCCAGGAGATATATTATAATGTATCTCCTAAACAATATAAAGAAATATGATCGGAAATACAGTGAACTTTAACTATTTACAATCACAGAACATCACACCTGTCCTCAGGTCTTTACACTGGCTCCCAGTTACATTCAGAATAGATTTTAAAGCATTATTACTGGTCTATAAATCACTAAATGGCCTAGGACCTCAATACATTACAGATATGCTCACTGAATACAAACCTAACAGATCACTCAGATCTTTAGGGTCATATAAACTAGAAATTCCAAGAGTTCAGTCAAAGCAGGGTGAATTGGCCTTCAGCTACTGCACCCTCTGCCACTGGATGTGCTCTAACATTAGGCACGTTCAAATCAAGACTGAAAACACATCTGTTTAGCTGTGCCTTTACTGAATGAGCACTGTGCTACGTCCGACAGATCGCATTATTATGTCTTTCTTTTCTTTTTCGATCTTTTATAACCTGTTTAACACATTCAAATCTGTTTTAAATCATTTTTATTATTTGTTTTTTATCTTATACACGTGTCTCTTTTATTCCTGTTTATTTAAAGCACTTTAATTTGCCACTGTGTATAAAATTTGCTATATAAAGAAACTTGCCTTGCCAAAATTTTGAATGATTTAAAAGAACAGTAGGGCCAATAATTTAGCCTTCAACTGTAAACAAAAGTACAGTAAATGTAAATAAAAAGTTTAACATCCCTAATTGTGAGTTTGCTTGTCATAATTGGACATGACTGTTTCTTTTTTTTAAATCGTACCAACCAAATCTCATGTACTCAACCTCCTTACAAAAGAGGCAGCAGGACTAAAATTAACTGTAAACTGCTCTGTTTATGTGTGCGTGTGCCTTTGTGTCGAGGGTGTAATCTGAGACAAAGGTTCCTAATTAAGCAGAAATGGCACTTGCTTAGCTACTAATCAGCTTCTAATGCGTTTCAGACTTGCTAATGCAGCAATGGCTGGATGAACTGCCTTCCTATATCAGACCAAACAGCCTTTTCCACCCTTCCAGGCCCACGAGCACATCCACACAGCCCGCCTGGCTCACCGTCTGGATTTTGATCCATCTAAACGGTTTTCTCTCAGCGCTCATATTGAATCACTGACTGGCTGGGCAAAGCCAAAGCTACAACAGTCTGTAATACATCGACTGTCACGGACAGCACTCCCCTGTGTCTATGAAATATTATTATCCTGCTGTAGCAAGAAGGAAATCTCATTGCTGCTTCCACCATGCCTTTAACCTATACCAGTCATGTGTATTTGTCATGGATATTCCGTATATCTTCTCCTACGCGGTGTATTTTCATTGCTGCCTGTCAGATGCGTGTCATTTTGACAGCCTGTGATGTTTTGTTGTATATGCGTATGGTACACATGTACACATATCCCTAAATATTCAGTATTTAACCCTCTTACATTGCGATAATTCTTCTTATTCGGTCACTTTAATTGTAATATAGCAAGCTAAAATGAGTATCTTTGATATAAATAGGGTGAGTATCAGGAAATCTGCCTTTGAAAATATTATAGAGGTCAGCTGTTCCATTCCACGAGCCTTATCAGTGTTTGAATGGTACAGATTGGGGATTTTGAAGCGTCTAATGGATTTTTTGGAGAGTTCAAAGGATTAAAAGTGATGGAAGGACACTACTTGATGTGGCGGCAAGAATAGTGTTTGCTCGTTTCTTTATATTCGATGAATCCTCTTCGTTCAGGGGGTCGGAAATGTAACCTTTGCAATTAGCTCGGAAAATGTCTTTAACTCATTCGGCTCGCCTCTTGCCTTCAGTTTGAATCAAGAATATTGGTGGTTTCACTCCCACTTTTTGATTGAATCTTCTCTGTCTTGCTGATGGAATGAGAGTGGTGTGTCAGAATAATAACAGTCGCGCCCCGTGCTTTAGTAAACATCGAAAACGCGTGATAGAAATGTCTATTGTCTGCGTGTCAACTCCAGTTGATGATTGCACTTGAATTGGCGGCCTGAGGAATTTCAAGAGACTCAGTATTAGATGCAGTGGGGTAGCTCTCTGTTAAGCTTCAAATCCGTGTTGCACTCCTGCCTTTAAAAGACGTTTTTGAAACAGCACACGTGTCGCGCTCACTCTGGACACGCCATCCATTCTCTCTGATCTTCTGCTTTGTTGTTGCAGAAGCGTTGCTACTAGAGGTAAATTGATTTTAAAAGCTGACTGTCATCTACCTCTTTAAGCGTCTGGCTTCCTCTCTCTTTATTGGTGTCTCTCTGCCTCCATTTAAACTCCATTTTATTTTTCCAAGTGTCTTTTTGACAATTAAATAATTAGTTGATTCAAAAAGTGACATTTCTGCCATCATTTACGCACACTTCACTTGTTCCAAACCTGTTTAAGTTTCTGTCTTCTGTTGAAACGGAAGGTTTACTGAAAAATGATTGAAGAAAGTAGATATTGACTTCCATAGATTTTATTGTTGTTGTTGTTCATGCTTTGTATGTTAATATCTATATTTCCATCCAAAGATGTGAATTAAACGTATGCGCAAAACTTTGATATCACATAAAACATTTGTTCATCATCTAGTGAGTCAAAGAGAGCAAAATCGTACTTCCTGATAAACCGGCGGCAATTATCATAAAGAAAAAGGAATTTGTTGTGGTAGGAGAAGCCACTGTAGGCCTTTTTCTCGTGCTTGAAAAGATGAATCTGTAACACAATGAACACGTGGTGGGTTTTGGAGGCTTTAGACCTCTGTTTGGGAGCACAGCTGCTCAAGATAGTTCTGGGAGGTTATAATGCCAAATCACTTTGATGACAGGCTTTGGCTGAGGGAATTGAGAATGACCAAAGCAACAGATGTTTTACAATGTGGTCAGTCTGCTAGTTTGTCCATCACTTTATTATATCGTATATTTTCGCATGGTAAGAGGACAAAAGTGGTGCTGAATGAAAAGAAAATATCAAAACCAGAAAAAATCAGCTAACTCAGTATAACCCTTTTACCTAACTGAAAACAAAATAATTGAATGCAAGTCTTCAGCGTTTACATGCCCTAACTTACCTACTCTAATCTTAACTAAACAGAAAAATACAAAGACAACGCTCACTCCTAAACCTGGTGTGTCTATACACAGTAGGGCTGCACGATAACAAAAAAAAAAAAGATAATCACGATTATTTTGCTTAAAATGCTTATCACGATTATGATTGCCGTTTTTGGAATTTTGCCTACGTCGTATAACCTTACAAAAATACAATCTGATTGCATAGCTTTTATTGTGCTCCTGGCCAAACGACTAATATTGCTTAGGTGGAAGGATCAGAAACCTCCAACCCCAACACAGTGGATCCGTGATGTCCTCTTCTTTGTAAAGTTGGAAAAAATTAGACTGTCTAGAGGTTCATCTAACCAGTTTAAGAAAATTTGGGACCCATTTAGGAAATATATCCAAGAACATGTTTTATTGTCAACTACAGACCAAGTCCTTGTTCCAGCAAATTGATTTTCTTTCTTTCCTAAGTGCAAAGTAGAGTGTATTGTGCTTCAGATTATACAATTGTAGTTTTTGTTAAGCCACATTCTTATTATTTACATTTCTGTTTGTTGGTATGTGTTTTTTTTATTTTTATTTTTTTTATTTATTTATTTTCTCATTGTGTGTGCTTAAGTTGATATTATTTATACTTTTAATTAGGAATATATTTTTGTTTTGTCATCTTTTTTTACTGTAATTTGCTATAAAAGTCATAAATAAATAAAAATAAATAAATAAATTTGCTTATCATGATTAATAATGACGATTATTCCTTTGTTTATGTGTATATATATATATATATATATATATATATATATATATATATATATATATATATATATATACAGCCACAAAAATAAAAAAACACAACTTGTAATAAAACTGGGCGAGAATTAGATACTAAGAATCCGATACTTGTTAAATAATTTCCATTTTGATTCCTCTTGTCCACTTTCTGCATGCACATTTTTTCACTCGCTACTCTGCCAGGAACTTTGCTGTTGGAGAGCACCTTCAATAATAATCTAAACATTTGTTTAGAGATGGACCGCTAGGTGTGCTCAAAAGAGTGGCTACATGTGGTGAAGAATGATGGCAAATCTAATTATTGCATAATTATTAATTATGTGTAATTATAAATAAGTAATTATTGTAATAAACTAATAAGCAATAAAGGAAAGTGTCTAACTTGACAAAGCATCTGCGGTTGGTGCATTCTTCACGAATTATGATAACTGAGATTTTAGTGAGAAGTGGGGGATCATGTTCATACGATCTGACTCACATTATTACAATTTTATACGTGGTAACCCATCTTTAGTTGCTTTGGATCTGAGAGTGATTGAAGAAATGTGCCAATAGATGAAATTCACTGGATGATTTGTAAATGAATTTGATCTAGTTATTAAGCTCCATAGAGTATGTACTTATTTTGTGTTTTAGTACACTACTTAGGTGCTAATATATACAGTAGGTGTGTCTCATTTAGCATGTTTGTGCCTTTTATAGTATAAATTATGAAAAGTGTTTTCATTGAAATCTGTTTATATAACAGAGAGACTATCAGACTCTGACGTTGAAATGTCACAGTAATTTTGCTCTAGTCTAGACATCCAAGAAATGCATTGTTCTCTCTAATAACATAAAGCCCTACATAACTTGAAGACCAAACTGAGCAAATGATAACTTGATCTGGTACTTTCAAATGATACTAGGTGTACGTTTTTCAAGAGTACACTCTTTGTTTCCATGCTATAGTGTGCTTGATGGAAAAATGTAAATAAGAAAAGTACTTCATGACTTGCTAAGAGAAACACACAGGCTGCAAATGCATTACCAAATGTCAAGTTGTCTGATATTTGACAGTTAGAAACACTGATATTGAGGCACACACACAAAAAAATGTAACAGTCACCTTGCAGAGGAATTGTTTTTGAGATATATACATACATACATATATATATATATATATATATATATATATATATATATATATATATATATATATATATATATGTATTAACATTGAATTATGTAGACTACACTGAAAAAAATCTTCCAAGGCAAATAGATTTAGTTAGCTTAATTGCTTTTACAAGTTGATTGAACACAAAACAATTAATCTGTCCCCCAAAAACCTTGAGAATTGAGTTTATACAACTCATTTTAAAAAAGTACTGTAGTTTGAACAAGCAGCAACAACATAATTTTTAATCTTCACTGTTAGAAATGCTGGGTTCCTCACAATTTGTTTATGTTGTCCCAACGCAAATGAATTAAGATTTAAGTGGATTGAACATAAAACAATTAAGTTGTCCCCAAAACACCTTGAGAATTGTGTTGTTTCAATTTGATTTAAATAAGTGCTGTAGTTTGAACAAGCAGCAAAAATATCGTTTATGAATCTACACTGTAAAAAATGCTGGGTTCCCCACAATTTCTTTATGTTAGCCCAACCCAAATCAATTAAGATTTAAGTAGATTGAGCATGAAACAATTCAGTTGTTCCCAAATAAACCTTAGGAATTGTGTTGTTTCAACTAACTTTATGTAAGTAGCTTGGACAAGCTGCAAAAGTAATTTTTTTGAGTGTATGCAGTTAATTACTTTTCAGAGCTGTTGAAACCTGAGATTGGCATGGGAGTTCATCCAACATGTTACTGATTTTCAAATAAAACCAAATAATCCTTATGCTGTTCTCACACCAGATGCAGCACGTGGATAAATCACGCTATACGTGTGTAAATAGACATGTGAACATTTTCAGTTTACTCACTTCATTTACGCAGCAAATCCGCTACATTCGCGCGTCAAATTCACCTCACAATTGACGCGGATTCACATCATGGGCAGGGCTTCTGACTGCTCGGTGACTCTAGCTTTATTGCTTTATGGCTAACATGGATTTTATTGAGAGAACAACTGTGTTTATGTGCTTTATGAAGGCTGAAAAACAGCATCGATTCGTTGGGAGCCGTGTCTGACTTCATGTAACTGCTCCAGAAACTTAACCTGGATGATGGAAGCTTTCAGCAGTGCAGCCAACTGAGCTGAGCCCAGTTTGATGAACTGTTGTCGGTGTCGGCTGGAGGATTTCCCCTTTCGGGACACCAACAACAGGCACTACGTCATAAGTACGCCCCTACAAGAGAAAGCTCCTGATTAGTTAATGCAGTGCAGATGTCCACTAAAGTTCAGATTTTCGAATTCGAGCCAATCGTGCGAAACGCGCGTTAAGTGCGTAAATTGCGTCAATTATGTCAATCGCGCAAAACGCTCAACTTGCGCTGACTCATTCGTGCGTATCGTGCCACATGATGTCTATTCGCATCTTTGCAATGACTTAACATGTAAATCACTCGCGCTTGATGCTTCTTCCACGTCTGGTGTGAACACAGCATTACATAAGATGAAATCAACACATGCTGACATAGATGAAGCCCTTGTGCATTAAGAATAGATGTTTACTTTTATCTGTACATAGAGGTTTTCACTGAAGAAATTTAAGATCCTGCTTGTTTTTTTTTTTCTGACTTTGAAGCATTTGACTTAAAAAATACATACAATCACCTAAAATAGGCCCTTCATGTTAAGCATGCTAAATTGTTACTTAAGCGAATGTGTTCTTTCTTGAAGATTTAGTGTAGGTAGCAGCATATTATTTTCAAATGCTACAGTATAATGCTTTCTACAGTGCACATCACAAAAACTGCAAAGTAATAAGCTTCAAGATTCAGGTTCATCTGTTTAGGTTAAAACTGAATGCAGTTTTAGCACCATTCACTGCACATCGCTTTTAAAAGTGATATGTAATACACTGTAAAAATGCAGAGTTCCCAGCCTGATCTCACGAGAAAACTTATGTATTTTACGTTTTGCCAGTTTAGTGGCTAATTCGTACGAATTCGTACGAGTTCAGTCGTACGAAATTGTACGATTTTAAAAAGGAGGCGTGGCACCTAACCCCACCCCTATACCCAACCGTCATTGGGAGATGAGCAAATCGTACTAAATTGTATGAATTAGATCGTATGAATTCGTATGAATTAGCCACTAAATCAAAAAGTTACGAATTGCCATGAGATTGCGTTGGAGTTCAACACAATCGATTTGTGTTAGGTAGGGATGTTACGATTTACCTGATTAATGATTTGATACGATTCACGATACCAATCTCACAATTCACGATTTAGTCACAATTTTTGGGCAAATTTATGGTGAACAAGAGCCCTTTAATTTTTTTATAAATGCTGCACATTTATTTTTTTTTGTTAAATAATAAATTTTCTGCCATAATTAAATCGCTGTTTTAAAAACAAACAAAAAAAGAAGAATACAAACTAAAGAAGACTCATTAATATAAACAAACTAAAATTGTGACTGTGCTGGGATTTGACATTTTTAAAAAGAAATATCCGCATATATGCGTTTGCTGGTGTAATCTGAGGTCTTTGCACATTTACAATGTCCCCTGCTGATGAAAAAACTCTTTCGTTGGGGACTGAGATGGCTGGTTCTGTAACAGAACAACTTTCTCTTTCAGTCTGAAAAACATCTTCACACTTTCACTATGAAAACGTTGATGTACTTTTTCACTGATGAAAAAGTGCTGATGGTTTATGTGCATCATCATATTCATTGTTCTGTTAGTGTAAGTAAACGTCTTTTCGCAGGTAAAGTGAATTTGCGCCTGTAAACACAGCACCCCCTCTGTTCAAAACATGTATCGCGATTCATTCAACATTTTTACCGATTTTAATGGTCACATATTTTAATAGATAGGCTCGCGGTGAATCATTACAATCCCTAGTGTTAGGACAACATGAAAGATATAAGTTAGCTTATGAGTTTTTACAAATGTAAGTGGATTGAACATAAAACAATTACGTTATCCTAAAAAAAATTCCATACAATCACCTAAATGTTGTGAATTATGTTATTTCAGCTCATTTCAAATAAGTCGTTTAAACAAACAGTAAACATAATTTTTTGAGTGTACACTGTAAAAAATGCTGGGTTCCACACAATTCCTTTATGTTGTTCCAACACAAACTGATTAAGTTAACCTTATAGTTTTTACAAATGTAAATGGATTGAACTTAAAAGAATTACGTTGTCTCAAAAACACACAAAGGGTTGTGTTGTTTTAACTCATTTTGAATAAGCAGTTTGAACTAGCATTGAAAGTAATTTTTGAGTGTAGTTTTCAGATTCCGTTCGTAAACCAAGGATTTTATTCAATAATCCCTCAGTGGGTTGCAGATTGCACATTTGTCAACATACTTCAACCCATTCCAGAATGATAAAAATGAATTCATGTACATCTGTCTGTATTTATCACTTCAGAAAAACTGCTATTTAATGTTAGAGTTTAATTAGTATGTAACTTTGACCTTTGCTTACAGTACATTGATTAACCGATCAATCTAATATGGACTGATTCTCATTTTATGACCTATAAAATGAAATGAATAGGAAGAGGTTTTGAAAAATGTGTTTTTTCTTTTCCAGTGTCTCTTTTGATGCCGATCTTTCCCCTCGGCCGGTGCCTAAAACGAAGAAAAAGAAGAAGAAATCACAGAGGAAGAGGAGGAGACACAGGTCAGCCAACCAAACAAATGACCACTTATAACCACATTGATCTTTTCACTCTGAACGCTCAACATAAACATGGAAATGGAACACAGATTAGATATACGGAAAGGTTTAATGGTAATTTAATGGCGTGCCTGCAGTCAATATCCAGCACCAGCTTTTAATTTTCACAAGTGTATTAAAGAGCAATAAACACTGTGTTACTGTCATAAAGAATCCAAGTGCATGACAAATATTATGAAAAGAGCCATTGAGCAGACTAGCTGTTCTCAGCTTATTACGTTTACACTTTAAATTTTTCATACTGTCATATTGGGTTTTCTATGCTCGTGGATTATAGGAAATACATTTAATAAATTCAATGCATTTAAAAGCCTGCTCTAACCACATGTCTTCAAAGATAATGTATACAGCGGGGAAAGTAAGTATTGAACACGTCACCATTTTTCTCAGAAAACTTTTTTCTGAATGTGCTGTTGAGTTGAAATTGTCAGCAGATACCAAATAAATCCATATATGCGAAGAAAACAAATCTAATTAGTTTACTAATTAAGTTATGAATAATAATATAATATCACGCAGGTAAAAAGATCTGAACACATGAAGAAAGTGAGGTGTAGAAATGCAGTGAAGGCACAGACAGCAGCTGAAATCTTTCAGCAGTTATTCAGCAACGTGTAAATAAATATTAGCTGCTTCAGTCCAACATCTACTGGGTGGGCCATTTATATTGATACACCTTAATAATATGGGAATGGTTGGTGATATTAACGTTCTGTTTGTGGCACATTAGTATATGTGATGGGGCAAACTTTTCAAGATGGGTGGTGACCGTGGTGGCCATTTTTAAGTTGGCCATCTTGGATCCAACTTTTGTTTTTTTAATACAAAACTGTTGTAGTCTGTGAAAAAATCACACCTGAGAAATTCATGTGACTCGATATAAGAGGCGTCTTTAAGCTGCCATCACCAAAAAAATCTTTTATATAAAATATGATGTTAAATATGTTTCAGTGGTTCAGTGCTTTCTTCTTGTGTCGTTCCATTGTTATTACACATTTATTATTATGATGTTTGTATTGTTTGGGTTTTCACCAAAATCTGCACTGAAAACCCTAATAAGTTGACTGAACTAAATTAATTGAGTAAACTCGTTGCCTCAATTTAATTATTTAATGGAGTCTCTCAAAACTTGCATATTTAAGTTTAAGTTGCC
>NC_079439.1:16877390-16959890 GCF_903798145.1 Danio aesculapii
TCTGTCCACATGCAAGTAAACTCTAAATGAGGAAAGTATGCCTTTATCTTTGAGGAAACCCAAAGGCCAGAAGGCAAGCTGAAATTACAGCGTAATGGCAGAGCTTTGCTTTCTGAGGACTTAATGACTTTAATTATAGCGGCGCGGAGTTTCAGAGAGTGTGGAGGATTGCTCAAATAGAAAAACTGCAGAAAGATTGAAGAAATGAAGAAATTTCTGGAGGATATAAAAGCCCATCGTCACTTTTAATCCATTGATAAAAACCAACAACAGTTTGTTTGGGTTATATTCAATAAAAGTCTTTGCTTTTGTGTTTGGATTGGCGGTTCTTCCCTGATGATGTCAGTGGGACGAATTCAAACATAATACTCTTAACCACGCCCCTCTTACTGTTAGTTTACTATGAGGGAATGCTGCGCAAAAAGAAAGCCCTGCCCACTACTCGATATTCCTATTCAGCTGGAAGTAAACGCGGAAGACACTTCAGGTTCACGTGGGATGGGTAATCAAAAATAAATAAATAAATAAATAAAAAAGAGCATTTACTTGCCCTAGAAGTGTTTCCAAAACTTTGTGCTGCTTCTATTGAACAGGAACGAAGATATTTTTTATTTTATTTTAAACATGATTTATCCACTATTCACCAAATGTGCATTTTATTTAATTTAATTTATTTTATTTATTTATTTTTATTATTTTTTTTTTTTTATTTAATTTAATTTTATTTTATTTTATTTTGTTTTTTATTTTATTTTTTATTTTATTTTATTTTGTTTTGTTTTATTTTATTTTAATTTATTTTATTTTATTTTATTTTATTTTATTTTATTTTATTTTATTTTATTTTATTTTATTTTATTTTATTTTATTTTATTTTATTTTATTTTATTTTATTTTATTTTACATGATTAATCCACAATCATGTTGAGATGCCAGAGATTCACCAAATGTGCATTTTATTTTATTTTATTTTATTTATTTTTTTATTTAATTTAATTTTTTATTTTATTTTATTTTATCTTATTTTATTTTACATGATTAATCCACAATCATGTTGAGATGCCAGAGATTCACAAATGTGCATTTTATTTTATTTATTTTATTTAATTTTTTTTATTATTATTTTTTATTTTAGTAAACATGATTAATCCACAATCATGAGATGCCAGAGATTCAGCAAATGTGCATAATTTAATTTAATTTATCCACGGTCATGTTGAGATGCTGGCGATTCAGTAAATGTGCTTTTTTTATGTTTTTTTTTTTAAATAATTAAATAAAATCTAAAAATCAAATAAAAATGAAGAAGTAAGATGAGGTTTAGTTTCCTGTCCCGCACGTGCTCAGTGTGTGTTGTTGTTTCAGGCAGTCATTCAGGCATCTCTCCAACTCCTCATTCTCCTCCTGAAGCTCTTTTATGGAGCGCTATTAATAATGAACTGAAACAGCACATTATGAGTTTCCACATTCATCTGCATCAACATAGAAACACTCATTCACTCCCAGTCAAACTCTTCACTCATCTTTTAAAATGCAATAAAAGAAATAGTAATTCAATAAAATGGTTTAATTCATTTAAAATTAAAACATCATTTATTATATCATAACTATAATTAAAAATTAATTTTTCAAATGCAAATTTTACATTTGAATATGAGCATTTAATTTTTATTTTTTAATCCATTTAAAATGTATGCATGAAAAGAAACCAGTGTTTAAGAAGAATTTCCTCTCAATAATTTACTTTTTTTGTCTTTTTATTTAATTCATTAATTTCTTTTATTCAATGTGATTTATCAACAATCATGTTGAGATGCCAGAGATTCACTAAATATGCATTTTTATTATTTTTTTTTTATTGTAATGTATTTTAATTTTACTATGCTTTTAATTTTATTTTCAAATACAAGTTTATTTTCATTTGAGTGTGTCATTTTTATGGTTTTAATTCAGAAAACATCATATAATGTATGCATAAAAAAACTTTAAGAAGACCTTTCATTTCAATATTTATTCAATACTTTTTATTTAATTTAATTTAATTTAATTTTATTTTATTTTACTAAACGTGATTAATCCACAGTCATATTGAGATGCCAGAGATTCAGTAAATATGCATATTTAAAATATAATTTATCTTACTAAATGTGATTTATCCACAAAGCTTTTGAGATGCCAGAGATTCAGTAAATGTGCAGTGTGTGTCTGCTATGGTCTTGGTAAGAGCGCAGTGTAACCTGTCCTGCAACAGCTCTACAGTGCTTGAGTTTCCTCTGGCTCGTTTTCATTCTCTTTCATTCATTTCTCTAAGGCTTCAGCAAAAGTCTGAATCACTTTCACAGTCCTTTTCCTGTGGGATTCAGTGCTTCTCGTGTTGAAAAACACTTATGATTTGATAATGAATGCACATTTTTCAGTGTTCCAGTGTTTTATTTGATTTGGACTTGTAAGTTAGCATTTAGCCAGATCATTTTACCACAGCAGCAGCAGCAGAATACAAAAAATACACAATCACACTGTCAATGCACCAACTTCCAGACCAGCTCCACTTAGACTTCACAAGACCTCTAAAGCAACTTGTTATCAGTAGTTAATATTAATTGTTTATTTAATGTTTTATTATTTGTGGCATCATAAGTAGTTTTTTTTTTTTTTATTTGTCTAAAGTTTTGTTTTTATAATATAAAGATATAAATTTAGTTTTTATTATTTATTGTTTTATTTTCATTTGTCTATAAAATAAACTGTATGTTTAATTATTTAAACATATATAATTATTATTATTATTATTATTATTATTATTATTATTTAATTTGTATTTTATTTTTTATATTTTAACCACTGCAGCTAATCAATTTTTGTCCGTTTTTTTAATTTTTTTTAATTATTATTATTATTTTTTTATTGTCTATGTCTTATTTTAATTTGTCTATATGGGTTTTATTTCTGTTTTTAGTTTTAAACTAAATGAAAATGAAGTTTCAGAGGCATCAAAGAAGTTTTTGGCATTTTTTAAATGCGTTTTATTCATTATTTTAACCACTACTAATTTAGTTATTTATTCATTTTTTATTAATGTCTGTTTTATTTATATTTGTCTATATAGGATTTTTAACTAGGCATCTAAAAACTTTTTTTCTATTTACTTTAATTATTATAATAATAATAGTAATAATAGTATATAAACTATTTAGTTATAAATAAAATAATAGTATATCGTTATAAATTATATATAGTTTATATAGTATATACAACCACAGCAGTTTTATAGTTTTGTTTTGAATTATGTGTGTGTGCGTGTGTGCGTGTGTGTGTGTGCGTGTATGTATATAAACATATGTACACACATATACAAACATACATACATACATACATACATACATACATACAGCTTAGTTTTTATTTGAGGTATTTTTACCAATGAATGATTAGCGCTCGTCAGATGATCATAAACTCTTGTAATTTTTACCTCTTATAACTTATAACTCAGATTATAACTCAAGACTTCTGTTTTATTTGGCTTTGTCTATATAGGTTTTAATGCTGCTTTTTTAGTTTAAACTGATTAAAAATGAGATTTTGGAGACATCTAAAAAGCTTTAGTTTTTTACTTGTTATATAGTATATACTGTTGAAGTCAGAATTATTAGCCCCCCTGTTTATTTTTTCCTCAATTTCTGTTTAACAGAGCAAAGAAAAAGTTTTTCAACACATTTCTAAACATAATAGTTTTAATAACTCATTTCTAATAACTGATTTATTTTATCTTTGCCATGATGACAGTAAATAATATTTTACTAGATATTTTTCAGGACACTAGTATACAGCTTAAAGTGACATTTAAAGGCTTAACTAGGTTATTTAGGTTAACTAGGCAGGTTAGGGTAATTAGGCAAGTTATTGTATAACAATATTTTGTTCTGTAGACTATTGAAAAAAATATATAGCTTAAAGGGGCTAATAATTTTGACCTAAAATGGGTTTCAAAAAATAAAAACTGCTTTTATTCTAGCCGAAATAAAACAAATAAGACTTTCACCAGAAGAAAAAAACATTATCAGACATACTGTGAAAATTTCCTTGCTCTGGAAATATTTAAAAAAGAAAACAAAACAAAAAAAAAGAATCAAAGGGGGGGCTAATAATACTGACTTCAACTGTATATAGTTTATATTAGTTTTTACAATAGTTTATACTACTGTGTGTATATATATATATATATATATATATATATATATATATATATATATATATTTTTTTTTTTTTTTTTTTTTTTTTTTTGACTTTTAAAAAAAATTAATTACAGTTTCTTTTATTTGTCTATAAAAGTTTTATTGCTGCTTTTTTGTCATAAACTATGTAAAAATAACGTTTTTGTTTATGCATTTTCTTTTTACATTTTAGTTGTTTATTTTTTCTGTTTACGTTTGTGGCCATTTTGTTTATATAGCTTTCTTATCGTTTTTATTTTAGTCATTAGAGTTATTGATCTAACATCAGATGATCATATTTTGACACCTTTTATTTTTATTTGTCTATGTGGGTTTTATTGCTGCTTTATTGTTTTCTTCTAAATGGAAAATAATGTTTTTGTTTATACATTTTCTGTTTACGTTGTAATTTTGTTTGTATTGGAGTTTTGTGTGTAGCCTATGTTAGTTACTTGAGTTGTTCTTTTTTATATATACATATTAATGATTAGCACTTCTGAGATGATCATAAGCTCTTGTAATTTTCATCTCGTATATCATCTTAATCTCAGCCTAAGTCAACTTTCTCTCTTTCAGCAGAGTCTTATAGCTTGAGATAAATCACTTTGACGTAAATGAACAGTGTAATGGCGACTGCGGGTACATGTATTGTTTGTTGAACAGTCACTGGCAGTGTTTCTACCACACACACATAGACTCAGACACACACACTAGTACCCAGAGTGCCTTGCGTTTGGAGTTTTGCCATGGCTCTGCTGCTCTGATAACAGAGTTATAGTGTGGCTTTGATCTCTTTATTTTGCGTTTTGTTTCGGCTGCTCTTTTCTCTTGTGCTTGAGTGGATCTGGAACAAACCCAGCCATCGGTGTGTCAACAAAATGTGAAGTCGATCATCTATTAAAGTCGTAAAACAATGAACATCAGGATGGCAATAAAATGGTGGACATACTGTATGATGCAGTGCTGGCACAAAGCTTTGAACTGTGGTTGTGTACTGAAGGCTACTTTAACCATTATAAGGTATATGTTTAGTTTGTCCTCATACTGAGTCAGTGTGAGGCATACAGAAGTGTAAGAGTGACCTCTGTTGGTTGGACAACATGTTGAATGTGTGATTTATTTAATTTTAATTAATTTATTTTATTAATTTTATT
The DNA here is from genome assembly GCF_903798145.1 of Danio aesculapii. NCBI lineage: Eukaryota > Metazoa > Chordata > Actinopteri > Cypriniformes > Danionidae > Danio > Danio aesculapii. The sequence continues at coordinate 16,882,756 of NC_079439.1, forward strand.
TTTATTTTATTTATCCAGTAATTATTTACATTTTGTTTTGTAGAACATGTTGAATGTGTTTAATTTTATTTTAATTCTATTACATTTTATTTATTTGTTTGTTTTTAATGTATTTTATTTTATTTAAATGTATTTTATGATTTATTTTATTTTATTTAAATGTTTATATTTATTTTGAAATGCATATTTTTTAATGAATTATCAAATAATTATTTACCTTTGTTTTCTAGATCATGTTCAGTGTGTTATTTTATTTTAATTCATTTATTTATTGAATTGAAATGTAATATACATTGTTTAGAATTTATGTTGTTTTTATCTTATAATGCATATTTTCATTCAATTAATTATCGAATAATTATTTACTTTTTTATTTTGTAGAACATGTTGATTGTGTTTTGTTTTATTTTGATTAATTTATTGAATTTAAATGTATTTTACATTATTTAGAATTTATATTGTTATTTTGTAATGCATATTTGCATATTTTAAAATTATTTATTCAATAATTAAGTTTTTTGTTTTGTAGAACATTTTGAATGTTTTATTTTATTTAAATGATATTACTATTTATTTATTTATGTAATTTAAATTTTATTTTATTATTTATTTATTTTATAAAAATTGTATATTTATTTAAAAAATGCATGTTTTCAAATTACATATTGAATCATTATTTTTTTGTAAAACATATTGAATGTTTTTTTTATTTATTATTTATTTAATTTAAATATATTTTACATTAACTATTTCTTTTGAATTTATATTGTTTTTATTTTATAATGCACATTTGGATGTTTTAAAATTATTTATCCAATGTTTTATTTTATTTTAAATAAAGTTTAATTTAATTTGTTTTTATTTTATTTATTCAGTTTAATTGATATATACACACACACACACACACACACACACACACACACACACATATATATATATATATATATATATATATATATATATATATATATATATATATATATATATATATATATATACATATATATATATATATATATATATACATATATATACATATATACATATATACATATATACATACATACATATATACATACATACATATATACATACATACATACATACATGCATACATACATTTATGTATTTAAATTTTACATTTAAAATTTTAGTTTTATAAAAAATACATATTTTAAATTTATTTATCCAATAATTATTTACTTTTCATTTGTTTTGTAGAACATGTTGAATGTTTTGTTTAAATTTAGTTTTATTTTATTTAATTTGAATTAATTTAATAAACGTTTTATTATTCCAATAATTATTAATATTTGTGTTTTTTTATTTGGTATTGTAAAATATTTTAAGTTTAAATGCATTTTATTATAATTCAATTAAATTCATCTTTATTTCTATAGTGCTTTTACAATGTAGATTGTGTCAAAGCAGCTTAACATAGAAGTTCTAGTTAATTGAAACTGTCAGTCCAGTTTTCAAAGTTTAAGTTTAGTTAAGTGTCTAGAAATAGTGTCTTCCTACTTATTTTTTTATTTTTATTAAGACTAAAATATTTTATGTATAAATACATCTTTAAAAATGCAATCTCCCTTGAGTATGTATTTGTATTTTTATCATTATGATTTTATTTTATAAATATGAATGCATCTTTTTCCTTTCATCCCATGATTTTGTTTATCATTTTACAGCATTTTACTATAGTGTCCTTGTTACACATTACATGTACTTACTATAGTAAGAACAGCAAATTATGCATATTAACCTGCAATAACCCTAACCTTGTAGTAAGTACATGATGTAATTAAGATTACTTAGTACTTAAAAGTACAGTTACAGTGTAACAAGGATACCATAAAGTGTCACCTCTTTTTTTCAATGGATGCAGTAATTACTAGTGTTGCAAATGTTAACTAAAATTAAAGGCATGTTTGAATAAAACATTATTACCAAATTTCTTGGTATTTTTAACCAAAGTACTACAATTTCGATTTCACAAACTGGATTTTTTTATATGGCTCATATCACAAAATGACAATTAAAAGCAAGATACAAAAAGCTTATTTAAAATATTGAGTACTTTTATATAAAAACTATAAGTAGTACTAGGAAACAGTGTAATTGTGGATGTAAATAATCCATTACCTCATTTTCAGTGCATCTCTCAGTTTTATATTTTGGACTGTCAGGTATAAAAGAATAACGCTTTTCTGTTTGTTTTTTCTGTTCTCTTAGGCCAAGAGAGCCGTTCAGAGAGGAGCCACAGCTGTTATCTTTGACGTCTCGGAGAATCCAGATGCCATTGACCAGGTGAGTGTCTGTAAAATCGCTATTCTAAATGCCTTGACCACTTCAACTTAGTTTAACAGCAGTATATCCGTCTTTGACATGAGCATATTCCAGGGAAACATCTGTGCATGTGTGTGTTTTTTAATTGCTTATTTGGCTATTACGCCAATAGCCATACTTTTTTTTTACCCCGAAGGAAAATGTTTAGTATTATTTGGACACTTGGGATGTACTTGCATTTTCTTTAAGAAATGCAAATGTAGTTAAACATATGCACTGGAACTGAATGAAGTGTGGTGTCCACTACTACTTTATTTCCATTTACTTAATGGAATCAGCACCTATTCTCACCACTGTCTGTGGAAAAGGCTGATCTGCGGAAGTCCTTTTCTTTGTCTCTGCTTTTGAGAGCGCAAGGGTCTTTTTTTTTCCACTCCCCTCTCTTTCACTGTGGTATTTTTCTCTTCCAAACCAGGCCCAGACTTGCTTTTTTCCCCCTTTCCCTCGCTCGGTTGTAAACGGTGTACAGACGAGATAAAAGAGCTTCTGTGTAGACCACATGAAAGGAGTCAGCGCAGTACATTCCAGTGCCAGCACCTCTGTCCAGACTCATTCGGCTTCCTCGGTCGCACAGATTACAGTTTAAAGCCTCAAGGCTTTGGGGAGGACGAGGAGAGTTTTAATCACGAGGCAAAGCATTAAGGGAAAAGCTTTCATCATCACCTGCTAGATCCTACCCTAGTTCTTTAACCTAAATCCTAACCTAGTTATGTCCTAATTTATTTTCTTACTCTCATTCCTCTTCCAGTAATCATATGCACATTGCCAAAGACTACTGTGATGCCTAAAATAGTGCCAGTTATTATCAGACTTGAATTTGATTCTCTTTAACAAACAGCCTTCCAACCTTTGGAGTATCCTAGTGTAACGATGGCCAACTAGTGAAAGTTCTGCGAGTAAACATCTTTTTGCTGATCTCAAAAGTGCTACTGGTGACAGATACGAGAGGCTGTTGTTTTCTAGCATCATAGTTTGTTTAGCCACCTTTCATGCAGACATCACTGGTTGAAGTCCTGCTCGGAACGCGTCAAGTTAAACTGGAGGAGTTCTATTGGTGCCATGACCCGGATTGCAGTGAGAGCTGTACAAATAAGCTTTACTTCTGTGATCTCAAGAGGCGCACTAGTGACAGAAGCTTGTTCTCTTTATCCTTGTTCGGGAACTTTCCTCCCATGCTGGAATTGCCAGTTTGAATCCTTCTTGGAGCAGATCAGGTAGAACTGGAGGTGCTACATTGGCGCCTTGATCTGGACAAGACTGAGGTTTAAGGGGAAATACGTGTAATACCTAGTGGGAGCAATGCAAATAAAGTTCATTCCCATAATCTCACTCCCATATGATGCCAGAGGATGTAGTCTTAAGCGTATTTGTTAGTGTACCCACCTCCCATGCCAGACTTGCTGGTTCAAATCCCATTTGGAGGAGGTCAAGACTAGAAGGAGTTACTTGGAGCTGATCTAAAGAGGCACTCTATAGACAGATGACCTTTAATGGGTCTGTTTGTGCACTCACCTCATGTTCTGCAATGGCCAGTTCAAAATCCTCTCCATGCTGGAATTGCCTGTTCGAATCCTGCTTGGAGCAGGTCAGGTAGAATTAGAGGTGCTACATTGAGGCCTTGACCTGGACAAGACTGAGGTTTAGGGGGGTACGTGTAATACCTAGTGGGAGCATTGCAAGTACAGCTCATTCCTATAATATAACTCCCAAATTATGCTAGAGCATGGTTTCCGCTACATTCATTCTTCCATGGCGGGGCGCCACGCCAAAATTCATCCCGCTACGGCTACATTACAGCTTCTCATTGAAAACATTACATTTTTTTAATAGCGGGTGATAATCGCACCAAAACATATTAAAGGGTAAGTGAATTATAACAGCGCAAACTTTTCTGTAACCGTAGTAGTGCTGTGCGTCATTTGTTTAACCCTTTAAGGTTACGTGGTGACTGACTGGCTGACTTGACAGGTGCGTGATGCGTGAGGCCAGCAAACACGACGTATAGCCATTTCACTTTACTTCAGGACGCATTAATACCGCTCTGTAGGTCTATTGGAGACATTCATAAATATTCCTAGCAAATCTAATAAATGTTGGAGATATACTCGTTACATAAACGCACTTCAGCAGCCTTTATTTGAGAGCTCACAAGAAGATCTGCGCGCTCTTAAAACAGCTTATATTTGAAGGGGGCGTGCAAGAAGTTTTGTGCACGAGCAGAGGAAATCGGAGCGTAAGCAAAGAGATCCGCATGCTCGTAGGCTATTACATAAATGCGATCTCGACTTCTAATACTGCGCTCACGACATTTGTCATTGAAATAACGCCACAGGTAGTTGGTAGATCTGTGTAAAAAAGGCTTGCTGCCACAGCTGGAAAAGATCCTGGAGGAAACACTGTAGAGGATGCGTATTTGTTAGTGTACCCACCTCCCGTGCCAGGCTTGCTGTTTCAATCCCCAATTGGAGCAGGTCGAGGAAGACTGGAAAGGTGATCTAAAGCTGGTAGCTGATCTAAAGAGCTGTCGACAGGTACTAAAGGAGATCTTTAGGATGTCTGCTCACTTCATATTCTGCATGGGCCAGTTCATATCTCTCTTGGAGCAGTTTTAGTTATGTCAAGAGTTACAATGGTACTATGACCCGGATGGGAATGAGGTTTAGATGGGTGAGTGTAACAGAGGGTAGCTAGAAAGATCAGTGCACGTTAACCTCACTACCCTGATTTCAAGATGCACACTGGTGACAGGTGCTCGAAACTGTGGTTTTTATTCTTGTTAGTACACTTTCCGTGCATCCTGCAATGCCAGTTTAAACATTGCAATAAATGGGGGCCTTGACCTGGATGAGAGTGGGTTTAGGGGATAAGTGTAATGGCTAGTGGGAGCTGGGTGAGTAAATCTCAGTCCCATAATTCCACTCCCATGCCAGAATTACTGGTTTAAATGCAATTTGGAGCAGATCGAGTAGGACTGGAGGGGTTACCATGACCTGATTTAAAGAGGCACACAAGCAACAGGTGTTAAAGTAGATCTTTAGCATGTTTGTTAGTGCACTAACTTTGTCTGCAATGGCCAGGTCAAATTCCTATTCCGCAATTTGAGTTAAACCAGAGGGGTTACATCGGCACCATGAAACAGATGAGAGTATACAGAGGCTAGATAGTAAGATTTCTGCAATTTAACCCCACTAACCTGACTGCATTAGACACAATGATGAAAGACACCAGAGGCTGTGGTTTTTAGCATCCTTATTGTATCCATGCCAGGATCACCAGTTCAAATCAAACTTGTCGCAGTTTGAGAAACACTACAAAATGTCTGTGAAATTCTACTCCATGTAATGTACATCTGGGTAGTATATTGCATGCAATTCTGTAAATCTTCACGATAACATCTCTAAGATGCACGTGTGCTATTAGAGTATCAATTTGCATCGTATTACAATGTACAAAAATAGAGAATTCTTTATTTGAACTGAAGGCCTTTCTTAAGTCTTTTCTTGAATGAAAACCCAACAGACCCAAAAAAAAGAACACTTAAATGACTGTCTTTCAACTTCCCATATTTCACATGAGAGACATGACGACAGAGGGAGAAATAGAGGCTTGAATATCCCTGGTATTTCCCTAAGGTTTTTCAAATTACAGACCGGAGCTGTAGTCTGAGGCAGCTACAAGGCTAAATCGAGCATCCACATTCGCAACATGCAATTGGTTTACTGCTACTTTCTCTTTCAATAGAGAAAAAAAGCCAACCACAGTTTCCATGTCTGGACTCTATAGGTTGCTTTTTCACATGGGTGTATGTTGTCGGGGTGGACTTTTTCCCAGCAACCAAGTTCCTGTTGATTTGGCAGATTGAGTAATGATCGGAAACGTTATTCATTCAAATAATTACATGTATTTTTTTCTTAGTGCTCCTTTAGATGAAAAGCCATAGCAGCGTAAAAGGTTTTGATGCTGTTCCTTTTTACTTTTTACTCTAAATAGCTGTATCATGTAATTGTTAAGTGGTCTGGCGTAAGAGCTTTAAATTTTCTCTCAAGGTCTTTTCTCTCATTATTTTCCCTAGCTGAACCAGGTTTCAGAAGACCCATTAAAGAGGCCTGTGGTTTATGTCAAAGGAGCCGATGCGGTTAAACTGATGAACATAGTCAATAAGCAAAAGGTCGCACGAGCCAGAATCCAACACCGACCACCAAGGGTGAGGGTTTAAAACTCGGATTCACATATTAATAAGATATAAACTGTATCGTTGTCAATGTCTCTAAACAAATGGGCTGGTGTTGTGTATTGCAGCCTACAGAGTATTTTGATATGGGAATCTTCCTGGCATTCTTCGTTGTGGTATCTTTGGTTTGCCTCATCCTCCTCATCAAAATAAAGCTCAAGCAAAGACGCAGCCAGGTGAGGCTCCATAATTCAATTGCTTTTTAAAAAGAAGTCTTGTTTCATGTCTTAGGACATTTGTTTAATGACTTCCTGACATGCCTTGTTTTCTTCTGTCTATGTCTTCTCCTGTCGATAATCGTTTCCCCACCTTTCAGAGTTCCATGAACCGGATGGCCATTCAGGCCCTGGAGAAAATGGAAACATGCAAGTTCAAGGCTAAGTTCAAGGGTCAGCGTGAGGCCAGCTGTGGAGCTTCAGACTCTGTGAGCAGTAGTTCCACATCAGACTGTGCCATATGCCTTGAGAAATACATCGATGGTGAGGTAAGCATCTTCAAAAATGTTCAAAAGCTTTCCTGTTAAAAATATAACGGTAACATTGCCAGAATTAGCCAGACAATTGGCATTTTCTCACATTGTCAGATCTCTAATATCCCAAAACCAAACAACAGGCTAACAGATTAAAGTAATATGCCAAACCGCTTCTGCAGAACCCTGGGAAATTAGTCATGCTTTCCAGTTAATTTATTTTAGTTGATTTGATTATGGGGTTATGGACCACTCTGAGGTTCTTCATCATTTCTTGGTCATTTCTTGGCCTGCTTTGTTTGTTTCAAAGTATGTGAAGACCAACACTGATGCCATTTTTTTAATTTGCCTTTGTGGTTATGTGTCATGCTAAAAAAGAGCACACAACAAAGAAATCAAGGCGTCTGGGAAGCACAGAGGAAGTGGCAATATAAAGGGCTCAATGGCATCAAAGGGTTTGTCTGTGATGATGAAGAAAAGCAACAAAAGCAGGGCGGGAAAAGCAGCGGGAGGGGAGGGTGAGTCATGCTTGGGGACAGAATGACTTCTGTGGGTGATATCTGTGAAGTTAAGCACAGGAGTTCAATTCTTGAAAGGGGCAGAGACAGTAGTTGTTTTTTTGCATGAGACACTATACCTGAAACTTACATGTTGGAAGTAGACTTAGTAGGCCAATAATATTTCTGTTAGTAGATGAAGACAGTTCAAGACAGCTTTTAGAGTCTTAAACACTCACATTGTATGTAATTGTGGCACCATCTAGAGTTCAAGCTCAGATGTACAGTTTATAGCATCTATAGCAGTATTCTGCTTCTGGAAGGCAACCTTCCTGTAAATTCCCAACCATTAGTTAACACTTAAACTAACTTAAAGTTTTCTAGATTACTAGAAACTAGCAGGCTAGGGGAAGTTTAGAGCTCAATTGCAGGAGAAGTACGACACATCCAAGATCAAATTTTTTGGTCACAGTTTTTTTTGGTGCCTGCAAATACTGCATCCCAGCTTCTAAATGCCATTGAAATTGGTGAAAAGGCCACAAAATTACATTTGATGACTTTGGTCCTTCTCCACATCTACAGGAGTTGAGGGTGATCCCTTGTGCACACCGATTCCACAAGAAATGTGTGGACCCATGGTTACTTCAGCACCACACTTGTCCACACTGCAGGCACAACATTATTGGTAAGCATCAGAAGCAGACTCCAAAAGTTTGTCCATGATTTAGTTCAGTTCTGATCTGTGCATTTTTTTATTTTCTTTCCAGATCAGAAAAAGGGAAACCCAGGCGCTGTTTGCCTTGATCCAGGAAACCCAGTCCATGGCCGTCAGCAGAGAGTCGTCCTCCCTGTTCACTATCCAGGAAGGGTGCACAGAGCTGGACAAGTCACAGCCTACCCTACACGGACCAGCATGGACCCCCATGGCAACCCCATCAACTGTTCTAACAGTGACCAGCACCCAGAGCAAGGCCTCTATCCTTCACAATCCTCCTTTATAAGGGGTTACCCTGCCCTCCACTTGGACCCACACACTAACCCACACCATTGTGGCCTGGAGCACCGTGGCCCTGCTTACCCACAAACCCATACTTTCAAACGGCCCAAATTCCACGGACGCAACTTTTCTCGTGCTGCCTGCTTTTCACAGTATGAGACAATGTACCAGCACTACTATTTTCAAGGCTTGACCTTCCCACAACCTGAAGGTCAGCCTAGTAATGGACTCCACAAAGGTCACAATAGACCCTTCCAGCCAGGACTTTTGTATCCTACTGTGGTACACATGGCACCAGCTTCCTCTTCCCGCCTGGGTGACTCTGGAAGCACCTCTGGACTTAGTTGTTACCACGGGCACCGGTCTGTGTGTAGCGGTTACCTTGCGGACTGTCCTGGGAGCGACAGCAGCAGTAGCTCGGGTCAGTGCCACTGCTCCTCAAGCGACTCCATGTTGGATTGTACGGAGGTCAGCAACCAGGGTGTGTACGGGAGCTGCTCAACATTTCGAAGTTCACTAAGCAGCGATTACGATCCCTATGTGTACCGCAGTAAGAGTCCATGTCGAGGGTCAGCTGGAGAGGCTGGGACGGTGTTTTCTGCTGCCCCTCCAGCTGATGACACTTCAGCCCCAGTATCAGGGATGATAGACTGCTTGCAACCTCCGGGTGGAGCTTGTTACAGTTCTGGGGACCAGTTGTCTAACTGTAGCCTGGAGCCCAACTGTAGTAACCACTCTTCAGTGGAAACCAGGGAACTTACTAGCACTACCTCAGCTGGGCCCCTTGAGGGCAATGTGGCAGAAAGAAGCCACAACTCTGTGAAGCCTTGTGGAGAGCAAGGGGTAGCTTGCAACTGCTGTTTCGAGGTACCGAAATTAAACCTAGAACGTAAAGGTAAGGAAGGAGAGGACAGGGGACGCTGCAGGTGGGCTGCAGAGTCTCAAGCAGTTGCTTCCTCGCAGAACTTTTATAGTGTTAGCACCGAGCAGCTGCCATCACCAGATCACGTTAGCTATGATGGACTGCCATGCTGCTTCTACACAGAGATGACTGTGCACCGAGGAGGTGCTAATCATTACGCTGAAGACTGTTCGGTTAATGTACAGTACGCCCAAACAGACAGTGATGGCTGCATGGGACAGGGTTTGCTGTGAGCTAGCGCAGCGAATACCCATAATTCCTGAGGATACAGACTGTGAATTAGGCTTGGGTCCAGAACCACAAACAAGTTTGCTTTCTTCTAGACTTACCATGGAGCGAGAGGAGAGGACTTCTTCTGAGGACACTTGTGACTTGTTTTTCACCTCAGGACAATGTAGAGGTCAAGTTTATCAGCAGCCTCAAGATGAAGAGGCGAGAGCACTGTTTTCCTCAAAGTGTAACGCCATGTCTGAAACACAAGGGAGCAGCAAAGCGTCTTTTGATGGATCGGGGCTCTGATAGAAAGCCCCAACACAACACAGGCTCTTGAAAATGAATAAATGCTAAACTTTTTAATAGCTATGTTGTCAAAACTCTGGAGTGTGCTTATCAGAAAGGGTTTGTGTTTCAAATCAAGATTTAACAGTTGTACTTTTTTGTTTTTGTTTGTCAGTGTTGATATTGTTCATTCCTGTGGCCTTCAGAATCAGTCACATCAACACAACCCATATAGAAGTTCTAGAAGGCGAAAGATAATAGCTATATTTGATTTTCACATACTACTTCATGCAAATGTGAGTCTCACAGAGCATCATTACATGCATGCTTCTTTCTTGATTGGACTAGAAACCAGGGGACGTGTCTGTAAATGTACATGGCTAACTTTAAAATATTTTTAAATGACAATTTAGATTACGAGATCCACGTTATTAGCGAAGATGATTGGAATGCTCTTTTTTTTTTACACATATTTCATTCACAATTGCATGCATGAGTAGTAAGAAGTCATACAGCATGTACCTACATCTCGATTGAATTATTTCGTTTAGAGAAATAATAACCAAAACGGAACACTTCACGTGGAGGGGGAGGCCACATCGGGTGCTGAGCTCGTTTTTCACTTAACTGGGTGCAACTCGGCCTTGAATATGTACACCTCCTTCTCTTCCTCTCTCAGGGCCTTTATCTTTTTAGTACAGAAACAGACCAATAAAGCTTCTTTTGTTTTTAAACACTTATCAATGGAGACTACTGAGCTACATGTAAATCACACCAAAGTTTAGTTTGTCTCCAGGGTACCATCAAAACACCACTGGTAGAATTAGAACCTGACTACTCTAGGGTTAGGATTTCTAGTATTTGACCCCTAATAAGATGCTCTTTATATATATATATATATATATATATATATATATATATATATATATATATATATATATATATATATATATTATATATATATATATATATATATATATATATATATATATATATATATATATATATATATAAAGCTAACAGTTTGTCGAAAAGACGCCAAAGTATAATGGTTTAAAGAGATTTGGAATGCAGTGATATATATATTTATATGTATCAATAACCGCATGATTACCTTTAATAACTACACGTTGCACTCGTGCTTTTACACATACGCCATCATATCATCATGCCTTTCTGTTTTTTACGGAGTATTTTATACTGTTTCTATGAAATGTACCCATACAGCTTATACAGGCGGTCATTTTAAAGTAACTATTTATACGTAGACTAAAACAGTGCCGTAATATGAGAATCTACTCTTGCCTTGCATAGCGATATGTACTGCAATATAGCATTTTTTTTTCTGGGTACTTGAGTCACTATTTAATATTTCGTATTGTTTTTGTAGCACTTAAGATTGTATAAAACAAGATGTGTACAAAAATTAATATTTTAAATTTTATAATTATTTTCTCCATTATCATTTTACAAATGTTTAAAGGTTAGAGCTTGATCTGTGTATATTTCTGTATCTGTATAGCAGCACATTTCATAAATGGAAATATGTTCTCTGAATATTTATTGACTAATATATTTATCTTTAAGCCATGTCTTATGTTCAGAGTGTCTGTGACTGTTTTGTTTTTTTGAGATCACTAATAAGAGACTTTGTAAATACGTGGTAATTGCACACAAGACGATTAAATATTCTCTGACCAAAAACTGATTTAAAAATTTTAGTACAGTTTTGTAACAAAGTGTACAAAGATCTTAAAAAATATATGGTTTTATTAAAGTAAAAACACACATTTGACTGTTTCCTTTTCATCACAGGGATGGTTTTCATGTTATGAACCAAGTGTGGATCAACTTATGGTAAAAATGTGATGCATGATGGGTAATTTATCGTAGTGAGAGTATTTATTTCCAGTCTTCCATTTTGGAATGGGATAAAACTCGTTTAACCTTTATTTTATTAGGTCAGCATGACCGAAAATCAAACACAGCCCAGCTTACGCTAATAAAGCTGAGATTCATATTTCAACAGCCTTTAAAAACAAAGCCACTTTCAACATCGTAATCAAACCCACAACCTTTTAATCGCTTCCATTTTCACTGAAATGTGTTTTCATGTCCCGACAGAATAATACACGAACAAAGGACTTTCCATGCTGAGTTTCCTCAAACCCCCGGTTCTCGTTTTAATGTCCTCCAGTCATTGTTTATACAACAGCACTCTTTCTTTTCAGAGTTCATTTAGAGAGATGGTAATACCCCAATGTGTTGACCACACAGCTTTGGTTCGCTTTAAACACTCAGAGCTTGAATCCTGAATGAATGGCAACGATTCCTCCAGTCAGGTTAAAATACTGGACGCGGAAGAAACCAGCATCTTCAATCATTTTCCTTGAATGTTTCCTGTAGCAACACAGACACAGAATTGTATTTCCCTTTATTTAAAAAGTTGTTGATACTTTAAGGCAGTGCTTCCCACAGGTTTAAAATATATTTGAGGTGGTAGCTGGATTAATCACATAAATATTATATGCTAATAACTATATGCTACAAACAAAATCATTTTTTAATAATTATGACACTGCTATAAACTTTCTTTTCATGTGTTAAGTAAAAAAGACTTGAAATAAAAAAAAAAATTACTAATGTTATTCAGGAGTCATGTGCACCCACTGATGGGTCAAATCTGCTTCTCTCTCTTTCAAGTTCAAGCAAACTTGAACACCAAAGCATTTTAGATAAGCTTATAAAATAGCCTATGTAATTAGCTAATGACATCAAATAAAAAAAATATACAGAGAAATAAAAGGAATAAAAACAGACAATATCTCTAAAAATTATAATAATTACAAGATTAAAATGTGTAGATTATTTAAATAAGGCAAATGTGTTGATTAACCATTACTACTGGTGTACATATATTTTGCAGCCAGTTTAGTCCAGTCATTTCATCCTCTTCGAGTATATAGTAAAGTTTTTCTGAGTTGTTTAGATTCAAGAATGAATTATTGAATGTTTCTCTCACTCTCTGAGCTGTCAGTTGCAAAGCCAAGCAAAAGTAGGCTTCAGTAAAAAGGTAATACAAAAACACATACGATTAATAAACGACAGCTTTAGAAAGCAAAAGCCGAATCCCGGACATTTTAGGAATCTAGAAATCCAGACAAATTTTTAAGTGCCAAAAAGGAGCATCTCGGTGGGTCTGCAGAGCACGCAAGACTGTCTGTGGGAGTATTGACCGTTCACATGCGCACAGAACGAAAAGGGTAAACGAGAGGATTTTCCACTATTAATCGATCGTGGATGTTTGGCTATATTAGGTGGACATAAAAGTGTAAAAGGATGTTAATAATAGTAAAAAAAAAAACCCTGTTACTAAATATACTTGGGATGCTGTAAATATACCTGGGCGGCCCACCCAAGTAAAGTCTGTGTGGGAAGCACTGTTTAATGAGATTTTTAGCATATTGGTAACTTCCAGCCATAGCTGTATCCCTTCTAGCAATAACCAGAGCATACATCCATTCGATTTCAGAGTGAATTATAGGTAAAACATAGTGGTCGAAAGATTTTTCAGGTTTAAAATCTTAAATAAAAAAGACTACAAATCTTTGCATGGCTGTCATGTGACCCTGGAACACAAAACCAGTTATAAGTCACACATATTTTTTTAGAAATAGCAAAAATAAATATTGTGTGGGAGATTTTTAGCATATTTTAGGATTAAAATATTAAAGACTGATAAAATTTGGTAACCATGGAACAAAACTGTATGGACAAAAATACATTGTATAAGTCAAAATAATAGATTTTTCTTTTATGCCATAAATCATTAGAATACTAAGTAAAGATCATGTGCCATGACATTATATTGTACATTTTCTACTGCAAATATATAATAACAAAATTTTTATTTGGTTATGCATTGCTAAGATCTTAATTTGTACAATTTTTAAAGGTAATTTTTCTCAGTATTTTTTTTTTATCCTCCAGATTTTAAATAATTATATCTCTGCCAAACATTTCTAACAATGTTCCAAACAAAGTAGACATCACTGGAAAGCTTTTGTATTCAAATTTCAGATTTAAATCCCATAAATTGACATTTATGACTGATTTTGTAGTCCAGGGTCACATCTGACACAAAAAAAACTACCCATTCACACAGACTAAAATGTGCTAGTAGTTTATGAAACCTATTTATAGGCTCTGAACTGGTATTAATTAAGGAAAAAAACTGATGTATTTCTATAAAAGGCACTTATTGCAGTTTGTCTGTCATGACTATAAAACAGCTGAATCTTTAAGATGGTGTGTGTTGTTACCTGGTCTGGGAACTTTCGGATACTTTCCACCAGATACTGATATGATTTCCAGTCACCAGCGATTACTTCACCCAATACAGGGATCATCTGAAAACTGTATGCATCATAAAGTCTGCAAAAATACATAGATTTGGGGGAAATCATGTTAAATACTGTTATTATAACAAAAAATAAGATAACTTAAGCCATTTAAAAAAAAAACTTTCATCACCTGATCTAAAAACTAGATTTTTATGTCAAAATACAGTTTAATTATGCATACAAGTAAAATATCTGCTTAAACCTTTCAATACATGTGAAAATGAAATGTCAAAATAGGAGTGAAATAATTTATTTTCATTCAGCATAAATATAGTTATGTAAAAATGAAACAACATTCGTATTCTGGATGGTATATAGTGAAATAGTGAATGATCAAACTACATTTTAGGTCTTTTTATTTAAATTATTAAAACGTCTAGCAGATGAGTGTGTAAAACCTGAAGGATAGTGGGAAAACAAATATTATAAAAAGATTTGGGGCTGCAATGTGATCTTTGAAGCGATTGGATGGTGTTTTAGTGGATGTCTTTAATCTAGGCATGGGCCGGTATAAGATTCAGCTGGTATGATAACCCTGGATAAAAATATCACGGTTCCACGGTATTATGATCACTGCTCAAAAAATATAATCCTCTTAAATGTCTGGGTAACAAAAACTTTTTCCCCTTTGAAAACAATATATTCTATTTTTTGAAAGATTTATAATAGTTTGGAGCAGTAAACATGTCAGGCTAAATAATTGAAAAGATTAATAGACTTGAACACTGATTTCTTTACAATTTAAAATGGCATCTTTAGATAGATTTCTGTTGGAGATATTGTCGTCCTAAAAAACAAAAAAAGTCAATAAAAAATCTTACACACCTTACAAACCTGACTTTTCCAAACCGCGGTATACCTGAAAACAGTTATCGTCCATGCCAACTTTTATCACAGTCTAAATTATTTAAAATTTTACTAAAAAAATGTATTTCATCAATTCTCAAGTTGAAATAATAATAAAAAATAAACGCAGATTTGTACACACAAAAATAATACTAAAACTAACCAACATTATGCAATTAAAAAATATCATTAGTTGTATATTGAAGAATATAAACTTATCAAAAATAAATAAATAAATAAAATAGTATCTCTATGATGCTAAAAGAACTTCAATGACCTTGCGAGAAGAGGATTGGTGACTTTGCTGAATTCTAGACACATGAAACGTCCACCTGGCTTAAGGACCCGAAAAGCCTCTTGTAAAGCCTGCAAATACAGACAACGTCACCTCAGACAAAACGAACACAGAACTCAAATGTGACCCTGGACCACAAAACCTTATGTGGGTGTATGTTTGGCAATAGCCAAAAATGTGCATTGCTAAGAAGATAATTTACACAACTTTAAAGATGATTTTTCCTCTATATTCTTTCCATCAGATTCCAATCTGATAGTTACATCTAAATACCAAATATTGTTCAATTGTAACAAACTATGCATTCATAAAAATGCCTAAATGGTCTAAGGCACAGTTTAGCTTCAACCACCTCCAACTCACAGCTGCTTAATAGTCTCTAGTAGTCTTGAACACCTTGACTAGTTGATCAGCTGTGTTTGATTAGAGTTGGAGCAAAAATCTGCAGAGCTGCAGCCCTCCAGGAATATATATATATATATATATATATATATATATATATATATATATATATATATATGTAGACATAGACAAATTATTGGTAGCCTTCCACTGAGGAAAGAAAAACTACAGTGGTCTAGGGGTGTTAAAAGTATCGAGTTTGGTACCTATCGGTACTGAAATTTTAAAAACGCCAATTTCCCGCTAATATTTCAATACCAATTAGTACCTAACTCAATACTTTTGACTCACAGACACAACTTGAAAAAAACATGATGATTAATAAAAACGACTGAAAACAAACTTATGAAAATATGGTGATACACTGTAAAACCCAAAAAGTCAAGGTAACTCAAACCATTTGAGGAAAGCGATTGCTACAAACCATTTAAGTTCAAAAACTAATCCTAATGAGTACTGTGAACTTAATCCATTTGAGAAAACAAAGCAATTTAAGCACAGTAAAACACAATAAATGAAAACATAAACCAACTGAGTACCTTAAAACCCAACAAGATAAGGCAACTCAAGCCGTTTGAGGAAACCAATTACTGCAAACCATTTGAGTTAAAAAAAAACTAATTTATACGAGTACTGTGAACTTACTCCATTTAAGTTGAGTACAAAACTCTTTTCAAATGAGTAGAATTAACTTTTTGTAAATTTTGAGTTAACTACATTCATTACATTTGATAAAGTTGACTGTTGGGTTTTAAAGTGTATGAATTGTGGTTTAACAGAAGTATTAAGAGGCAAACTAATAATACTGCTGTAAGCTAAATTAAAGGGTACAAACAATTTTCTCCATGTCTGTAATATGAATTACATTTAATAAAAATAAATTAAATGCCATTGTCAGAAATGTGGTCTGACTGAAGAAAATGCTTGAATATCTCAGGCATCAATGATATTAGAGAAAAGGTTGCTTGTTGTTTTGTGTTAAGTAAACTGTTGCAGAATGCAGTCTTTACTTGCTCAATGTGGGTGACGTTTCTGATGCCAAACGCAATTGTGTACATGTCAAACTGATCGTCGTCAAACGGCAGCTCTTCGGCATCCCCCGCAACCCATGAAAGACCTGAAAAATGGAGAAAAGAAATCAACATTTACACTCAAAGCTGGAATTTACTCACCCTCAGATGGTTTCAAATATTCACATAATTTATTTTTGTTGTTTGTTGAACATTGAGACAATAGCCTGTGTCCGAAACTTTTTGTTCACTCATTCACTGATCAACTATAAAGTTCAGTGGACTATGAAAAAGTAAATGATGAGCAAATTTGGACAGTTGACGTAAATAGTGTGAACCAGAGATCAGTCTGATGTGGACGGCTTCATAACGATCCATCCAAAAATACTTTTTTTTTTAGCTTTACGAATTAAATGCCCCTGCTCTTTCATCACATTTATTGTATCATTTGATAACAAAGACAACAAAACACCTGCTTGTTATTTGCTTTTGAATTATATTTCAAAATAAAAGTGCTACTTTATTAAAAAAAAAAAAAAAGTAAATACTACTGCTGGTCAATGATTACTGAACTACTAAAATGCATTTAATACAATATAAAAGTTTTTTTTTTTGGTGTTGGCAGCCTTAAGACGCCTTTTAAATGAAGAATGAAGTCACATGCATTGCTCATGTGTGAATTATTTCACAGAGTGTAAATATCTTGATGGTTCTGTGGGTCTCGTCTATCAAATCTGATCTTTAATTTGGATTCTATATTGGATTCAATTCAGGTGATTGGCTGGGCCATTCTACCGCTTGATTTTCTTTGAAACCATTTGAGAGTTTCCTTGGCAGTGTTTTGGATCATTGTCTTGCTGAAATGTCCACTCTGGTCTCATCTTCATCATCAGATAATGTAGATGTTGGACTGAAGCAGCTAATATTCATTTACAATGACTAAGGGCAGAGGGTTGCTGAAGAACTACTGAGAGATTTCAGCTGCCGTGTGGGCTTTCACTGCCTCTCTACACCTCCCTTTCTTCATGTGTTCAATACTATTTCCCTGTTTCATTTTTATTTATTACACATACAAAAACAAATGAGTTTTGTTTTCGTTTTACATGTGGACTTATTTGGTTTTTACCAACATTTGGTGAAAAATTCAAGTCTACAGCACCTTTAGAAATATGTTTTCTGAGAAAAACAGTGACGTTTTCAATACTTATTCATGCCATTGTAATTTTCCATGACATGTCATTATTTGGATTCACACTAGCTGCATTTCTTTTTCTTTAGCTCTTTCGCCACCTTGAGTTGAGTTTTGGGAAATGCCACTCAACGAGTGTACATCCTATTGATTTTAAGAGTGAATTGTGGATAAAAAGTAGTGGTCAAAAGAAACTTTTGAATTAAATTGAGGGTGAGTAAATAATAAAATAACTAATTTTTCAGATGAACTCTCCTTTTAAAGATGAGTATACCTGTAGTGATTCCTGCATCCTCTGCTCTTTGTTTTCCAACTTTGAGCATCTCTTTGTTGATGTCACACACCACTGCCTGCGACTGTGGAGGTCCTGTTTCGTCAGACACATAGTGACCCGCGATGTCCTTCCACGATGGCGTCTGCTGGGATTTTGCTCTGAGCCGCTGCTGGCGATCATACATTGAACGCGTGTACTCCAGAAAGCGGAAGGAGATGTCACCTACAGCAGATTAACGCAGACAGGGTTTTTACTCTTTCATAAACAGAATATTCGATTATAAGAAGCATGGGAACCTTGCACAGAGCTGGATTCATCTGGACATCTAGTACAGGGATTTTCCGGCATTTGTGTTTTTCAGTCTTTTAGTTTATGTTATCTAGTTGATCATTTGGGAAAGGGGCAAAAGGTAGATTTTCTGATGAATCATCTTTGAACTGCATCCTAATCATCACAAATACTGCAGAAGACCTATTGGAACCCGCATGGACCCAAGATTCTCACATAAATCAGTCAAGTTTGGTGAAGAAAAAAATGATTTGGGGTTACATTCAGTATGGGACAAATCTGCAGAGTGGATGGCAACATTAACAGCCTGAGGTATCAAGACATTTGTGCTGCCCATTACATTACAAATTACAGGAGAGGGAAAATTTTTCAGCAGGATAGCACTCCTTCTCATACTTCAGCCTCCACATCAAAGTTCCTGAAAGCAAAGAAGGTCAAGGTGCTCCAGGATTGGTCAGCCCAGTCACCAAATATGAACATTATTGAGCATGTCTGGGGTAAGATGGAGGAGGCATTAAAGATGAATCCAAAGAATCTTGATGATTTCTGGGAGTCCTGCAAGAACACTTTCTTTGCCATTACAGATCACTTTAGTAATAAGTTATTTGAGTCATTGCAGAGATGTTTGCCTGCAGTCCTCCAAGCTCATGAGGGTCATACACAATATTAATTATTTTGTCCACTGCACCGTGACTTTATATTCTATACTGCACATTATTTCTGTTAAGTGACAAGACTTTTGTCAAAGCAGTCAGACCTTCCGATCTTAATTAAAGAATTAAAAATAAGGCATGATCATATTTTATTTTGGTAAAGTAAGCATAATCTAGAGGTCTTTGCCTTTCATAAAAGCCACTTCTGGTACCAAATGATTAACTAGAAGTCAAGTTATTATTTGTTGTTCCTTAAACTTGGATAGGTGACAAGACTTTTGTCAGGTAGTGTATGTGAGGGAATCTATCCTAAAAGTATCTACTGATGGAAAAATGTTTTGAATAATTACAACTTTTTTTATATGTTTATGAAAGAAAAAAAAGTATTTCATTCAGGCTGTAATTGATTAAAAAAATATTGTAACATTGTGATAAAATGTAAAAATAAAAACTATTTTAAATAGCATAAACATGTAAATTGTTTCTTTGTCTATTACTTCAGACATTGGGGAATTGGTGCTCAATTATTAACAACGGTTCTTATTATCAACAATCATGATGATAACACATTTTGTTGCTTAATATTTGGTGGAAACTGTTATAACTTTTTTTTCAGGATTCTTTATTGAATATAAGGTGAATTTTGATTTGCCATTCACTGACAGTCAGACAGGCTCATCCAGTTCATCGTCTTTTAAAATTAAAATTGAAAGCGTAATAAAACAGTCTCCTCATTAAGTCGGTGTGTCAGTGCGCCGTTACATTGAAAACATATGATTCAATTCGCACTTCTGATTGGTTCTCAGAATATATCGGCTTTTGCTGTAAAAGGCAGGTAGCGTTTAGCGACTTTTGCCAACAAACTGTTATTTCTGAATGCGCTGACCCAGGGATTTAAATGATTTGAAGCAAATCTATTTGTTGAACATGTACTACGTGCCCTAAAGCATTCGCTCAATGTCATTATCTCATTTTTGGCAGAAGTGGCGTTTAGCGGCTTTTGCATCTGAACTCTTCACATCTGTGTTCACATTTGTGTTCAACAGAAGACAAAAACTCAAAGTATTAGAACATCTAGAGGTTGAGTAAATGGTGAGTAGGTTTTCATTTTTGAGAGAACTATCAAGACTTTAGTTACTTCAAACCTCTGAATTGTATGGAAAATTACAAAAATGATACGCAGCAAAATTATTTAAACATTGACAATAATCAGAAATGCGTCTTCAGCAGCAAATTATTTTAGAGGCTCACGTGACACTGAGGAAAGGAGTAAAGAACTAACGTTATAGTGGTAGTCGGGATGTACCTGTGCCACCAGCCGTGTCAAGCAGCCGCAGTCCTGGCTGAGGGTTCATGATGTGTAGAAGTGTGTCTTTCCACAGCCTGTGGATCCCCAAACTCATGGCGTCATTCATCACGTCATACTTCTTGGCCACACTTTCAAACACCTTATACACTGATATGAGAGAAATACATTATTAATCATTTTACTTTTGTTTGGGAAAACGCAGCTTTTTCCCCACATTTCTAAATTGAAATAGATGCGTTTATTTAATCTATTAGTTAGTTAAAAAAAACCGAGATACTTTTTAGTATTACGATAATTATTTAGGTAAAGTCTTAGAAAGTCTTAGTTGTTTTTATTTTCTTTTTATTCTTTTATAGTTTATTTATGTTGTGATAAGGTATTGTCGTCATTACTGTTACTATTGTTATTTTTCTGTACAGATTTTGTTGGGGTAATTTGTGCATGTTTGATGTTTAAAACGTAAAAAACACAACGTGTTCTATGTAACTTACGTCACTGACAGTAGAAAATAATAGGATAAATAGAAATGTAATGGCCAGTGAAGAAACGCAGACATTGAAATCATATTTATAGCTTGTATTACATATTTATACAGCAGACGTTTTATCCAGCTAAAGATGAGAGTGTTTGCAACTCACCTTTCTCTGCTTTTTCCTCTTCTGGGACTGTTTGGAAACCAAAGTGCGTACTTCTGCCCTCCGTGCTGTCGCCATATCCACGACACGCTGTGATTGCAGCACGACGACATAAATATTTGCTTCGACACTGTGAAACATGCTGAATATTTCTAGTAGAACCGGAGAGAACTCTAAGGACAAATGTCCTGACGGGGGCCGCCATGTTTCTCTCAAATTCAGTTGCGTAAGCATCAGCGTCATAATCACGCGACGATTTGTAGTTTCGGTGGATGTTTGCTGGACTACAAGGATCGAATGAATAATTTCCAAACATTTTTTCCACAGACTAAGAGACCCCGTTCATCACCATCATTAAAAAGCAAAACTTTTTCTTCTTAGTGTCACAGAAAGGATGAGAAACTACATTGTAAAACTCAAGTTAAGACAACTCAAACCATTTGAGAAAACCGATTGCTACTAACCATTTGAGTTAAAAACTAATCTATATGAGTACTGTTAACTTACTCCATTTGAGTTGAAGTAATGAGGTATGTAACTAACTCATTACCTTCGACACTGAGTTCAAAACTCTTTTCAAAGAGTAGAATTAACTTTCAGTAAATATTGAGTTAACTACGCTCATTTTCATTTGATAAGTTGACTGCTCTGTTTTACACTGTCTCTAATGTTGGCTATCATATACTGTAATTATTATACTCAAATATATTTATGTATTTCTTAGCTTAAAAACTGTTGAAATATTTATGAATTTTACTTATTTTTATTTTTATTATTATTATTATTTTGTGGATGTTGTCTCGCAAAGTAGGAGGAAAATTAATTAACGTTATTAAATTAATTTTGAATGTTTTTTTTTTGTGAGAAGAGGGTCTATCTATATCTATTAAAGAGTTTGAATCTATTAGTTTGGTGCAGTAGGTAGTGCTGTCACCTCACAGCAAGAAGGTTGCTGGTTCAAGCCTCGGCTGGGTCAGTTGGCGTTTCTGTGTGGAGTTTGCATGTTCTCGCGGCGTTCGCGTGGGTTTCCTCCGCGTGCTCTGGTTTCCCCCACAGTCCAAAGACATGTGGTACAGGTGAATTGGGTAAGCTAAATTGTCCATAGTGTATGTATGTGTGCGAATGAGTGTGTATGGGTTTCCCAGTGATGGGTTGCGGCTGGAAGGGCATCTGCTGCATAAAACATATGCTGGATAAGTTGGCGGTTCATTCTACTGTGGCGACCCCAAATTATAAAAGGGACTAAGCCGAAAAGAAAATGAATGAATGAGATAAAATATTTAAAATGAATTCTTAAATAAAAAGTATAATAATAAAAATAAATATAAATAAAATGCATAAAATATAAATAATACACTGTAAAACCCAACAGTCAACTTTATCAAATGAAATAAGTGTAGTAACTCAAAATTGACTGAAAGTTAATTCTGCTGAGTTTTGAACTCAGTGTTGAAGGTAATGGGTTAATTAAATACCTCATTACTTCAACTTAAATGGAGTAAGTTCACAGAACTCGTATAGATTAGTTTTTTAACTCAAAAAGCAATCGCTTCCTCGATCGGTTTGAGTTGCCTTAACTTATTGGGTTTTACAGCACTCAGTTGGTTTGAGTTCTCTTCATTTATTGGGTTTTACTGTGCTTAAATTGCTTCATTTACTCAAATGGATTAAGTTCACAGTACTCATTAGGATTAGTTTTACTTAAATGACTTTGTTGCAATCGGTTTCCTCAAATGGTTTGAGTTACCTTAACTGTTTGGGTTTTGCTGTGTATATAAATAAAATGTTTTATTCATAAATTTATATGTATTACAAACTTCACTTGATATATTATTGTTTTTATATTGTAATTGTCTTTTTTTCATTGTTATGTCACACAAAGGACGGGGAACTGTGAAATAAATGTTATTTAATATATATAATAACTGTAATATAGACAGAAAATATTTAGTAGACAGAATGATTTATTGCTAAATATGTTATTCATTTTACTATTCTTTCTTTACTGTGCATTTTATGTGATAAATGTATTGGGCATTAAAGATTTTACACAGATTTACTGATAAATATATTTATTCCATTTGATTATTTTAGTATCATTGGACTGACACATTTTCAATTTACTAGAATGACAATGTTAAGCTTCTTTGACAATCTACATCGTAAAAGCGCTTTAGAAATAAACATGAAGTGAATATTTATTAACCAAAATGGTTATGCTTTGGCAATTCAAGGCACTTTAGCACATTAAGATGAAAGTAACACGTGTGTATATATTTCAGTGCTTTACTGCTAACACTGCTTGAAATATCAGGTCATCTTTCCATTCATGTTTAAATAAACTTTTAGCACATCCCAAATAAAATGAAGTGTTCTGTAACTCCTACCAGTAGGTGGCACTGTAGGATTCATATTCATAGTCATGCTGGTAGAAATCTGCAGTGAACTTAGTATGAGTGATTATGAGTGACTTATTATGAGGTCATTTAATGAGTAAAGGCTTATTTGGGTTATGGTATAATCAGACAAACACCATTTAAATCAACATTCAAAGATAATAGTTTATTCAGGTAAGTAATGTAACTACTAATCAACAATTTTTTCCCTGTAATTCATATTTATTCATTCATTCATTCATTTTCTTTTAGGCTTAGTCCCTTTATTAATCTGAGGTCACCACAGCGGAATGAACTGCCAACTTATCCAGCATATTTTTTATGCAGTGGATGCCCTTCCAGCTGCAACCCACCGCTGGGAAACATCCATACACACATTCACACACACCCATACACTATGGTGAATTTTAGCATACTAAATTCACCTGTACCACATGTCTTTGGACTGTGGGGGGACCCGGAGCAGCCGGAGGAAACCCACGCGAACACGGGGAGAACTTGCAAACTCCACACAGAAATGCCATCGTATTTGTTCCTTCATTCATTTATTCCCCTTTGGCTTAGTCCCTTTATTCATCAGGGTCACCACAGTGGAATGAACCGCCAACTTACCCTAGGTAAGATGTACTATGACTTTAAGGGTTGTAACTGAGATTGAAACTACAAATGAACAAACAGCTTTCGAATGTTACTGCAATTTTATTTGATTAAACAACCCCCACAATACATTGTACTGTAATTATCTTGCAAATGTATCAATGCATTTGAAGCATGATCATTTATCAATGTGGATATTGAAACTACTCTATTTATTGTTGTGGTAGCAAGAAGGTCGCTGGTTCGAGCCTCGGCTGGGTCAGTTGGCGTTTCTGTGTGGAGTTTGCATGTTATCCCAGGTGAATTGGGAAGGCTAAATTGTACGTAGTGAATCAATGAGTGTGTGTGTGGATGTTTCCCAGAGATGGGTTGCGGCTGGAAGGGTGGCTCATTCCGCTGTGGCGACCCCAGATTAATAAAGGGACTAAGCCGAAAAGAAAATGAATGAATGAATGAATTGTAATATATTTGTGGCGAAAAAGTAGGTTGTATATGTTTTATTGCTGGCCAAACATTTGCAATATATTAATATACTTCTCTTAAAGGACTGCTTGACAATGTTAGCTTAATTTCAGTTTCAGTTTTTTTTTATTTCTCTAATTTAAACAGAAACAAACAATTAAATGGATTTTAAGAAGACCAAGCTGGTAGACCAGCATCACCAGCAAGACCAAGCTGGTAGACCAGATAAACCAGCATTGACCAGCATAGACCAGCATAGGAGTCATGCTGGTCTATGCTGTTTTTTTCAGCAGGGTATCCAGCATATGTATTTCACAGCAGATGGCCTTCCAGCTGCAACCCAGCACTAGGAAACATCTATACACACTCATTCACACACACACTCATACACTACGGCCAATTTAGTATATTCAATTCACCTATTGTGCATGTCTTTGGACTACACACAGAAAGGCCAACTGACCCAGCTGGGACTCGAACCTTCTTGCTGTGAGGCGACAGTTGCCACTTACATACAGTACTAAATACAATGAAGTGTTTTGTAACTCCTACCAGTAGGTGTCACTGTAGGATTCGTATTCATAATGATGCTTCAGACTGAACTCAGTGTAAATAATAATTTGAGTGACTTATGAGGAAATTTAATAAGTAAAGGCTTATGCGGGTTATGGTAACACCATTTAAATCAACACTCAATGATAATAGTTTATTCAGGTAAGTAGCTATCGTAATCAACAATTTTTCCTGTGAATCGTATTTGCGTTACGTTGCTGCTTTGTAAATATTTTCACCTCATACTATGAACATCTGCAGGTGGGCAGCTGGGACTACACACACATACACTGAGACACACAGAGGGGGAAATGGCTTACACATGGGGCCTGTAATACAGGCTTTGTTTGTGCATCCACTCTGCGTCTGGTAGTCATTTTATCTGATAAGCATTTGAGAAACGAAAAAAACATCAGAGCTGAATTTCTTCCTTCCTTCGCTTTTTTCCCCTCTTTAGCAGATGTTAGTGTTTTGGAGGTCTGTCTAGTTGAATGATTGTTTGCATATTTCTCCCTTTGTCATATCTGCTTAATAAAACTGTGGCTGTTTGTGCAACTTTGGTCATCTTGCAAGCAAATTTCAGTCTCCTAAAGCAACTCATTTGCATTGTAAATCCCCCTTCTCTATGTAAATGACTGCATGTCGTCATTAATAAAGAAAGCACAAGTGACAAGTCAAACACGACAGGCATAAGAAACATGCATATTTATTTTCGCACTTGGGACACATTAAATAAAAACTACAAAGGTACTTATACAAAAGATAGATTATATCCCATTTGACATCCAAAATAACAATAATTTATGGTATAAATTAAAATTCTCACTATTTTATTTACAATTCCATGAAAACAACATCTTTTTTAAATTTTTATTATCCCTGGAAGCATCCCCTTTTCCCAAAGTTGTTGGGATTCCTATCTCGGTTTCTCAGTAAGAAAGCCCACTGACATTGTGATAAACCACGGAAGGATATGACACTTTTTTCCACTGCTAAAAGTGCTATGGCATTCGGGTTTTTGCGATCTAAATGGACGCCTGGTTTCTGCATTATTCACCAGCCTTTCCAGACGAATGTGACCTTGTTAGATTTAACCTGTCACTTTGGGTTTGTCTCTTTCTCTCTCTGTGACACTTTAGTATGCATGGGCAGCCCTGGGCACTGCAGAGCTTCGGGTATGACGAAGTATGAAGTAATTAACAGAGTGCAGATGAGAACACGACCAAAATACAGCATCAGGTCAGACATATGACATCTTTGCGTTTCGATTGGATAGGTGAGTACTTGTTTCAAGAAACACTCCACTTTATTTAAAAAATAGGCTAATTTTAGAAGACTCCTAGAGATTACAAGTTGAGTTTTACCATTTTTTCGTCGAAAAGCAGGTGGCACTATTAGCTTAGCTTAGCATAGATCATTGAAACGGATTAGACCATTAGCATTTCGGTCAATTTAAAAAAAAAAGATTTGATAATTTTCCTATTTAAAAATTTATTTCCAATTCCAGAGTATTTTCAGGCACTGCTTAATATCATTGCACCTGCTACAGCTATGGTATGACAGCAGAGTCTCTTGATTATTATGCGAGAGACTTAATAGCTATATTGGCTTAGAAAACAGCAACTTTGAATTTTCCGTAAGTCTTAGTACACAATTTAACGACAGATATATCGAGCTAAAATAAGAAAATTAACAAAAGTCTTTGGTAATTTTTGAACGAAACGCTAATGGTCTAATCCGATTCAATGATTTATGCTAAGCTAAGCTAAATGTGCTCCCGCCAGAGATCAGTTGAATGAATTAAAAATTGTGAAACTTAACTGTTTAGGGGAGATGTAAAATAAAAATCTATTGTCAAAATAAAATGAGTGTTCATTTAACCGAGGTTGAGAACACGACCTAAAATACAGCATCAGGTCAGACAAATATGACATGTTTGCATTAGATTGAGCTTAAAGAAACACTACTTTATTGGAAAATAGGATAATTTTAGAGATTACAAGTTGAGTTTTACCCTTTTTCAGTTGAAAAACAGGTCTGCCTGGGAGCACTTTTAGCTTAGCTTAGCATAAATCATTGAAACAGATTAGACCATAAGCATTTCAGTTCGAGATTCGAAAAAGATTTGATAATTTCGCTGTTTTAAAAATTCTCTCTCATTCCAGTGTATTTTCAGGTGCTGCGTAATATCACTGCACCTGCTCTTTGGTCATTTTTGAAAAAGATGCTAATGGTCTAACCCGATTCAATGATTTATGCTAAGCTAAGCTAAAAATGCTCCCGCAAGAACCGAAGATCAGCTGAATGGATTAAAAAGTGTGAAACTTAACTGTTTAGGGGAGATGTAAAATAAAAGTCTAGTGTCAAAAAATGAGTGTTTATTTAACTGAGGTTGTATTACAGCATAGGTCTCAAACTGGATTTCTGGAGGGCCGCTGCTCTGCAGAGTTTTGCTCCAACCCTAATCAAACACAGCTGATCCAACTAATCAAGGTGTTCAAGACTAGAGCCTATTAAGCAGGTGTGAGTTGGAGGGGGTTGGAGCTAAACTATGCAGAGCTGCGGCCCTCCAGGAATTGAGTGTGAGAGTTGTTCTGTTCTACAATATAGTGACTTTGAAGATGCAAGTTGAGATATGATCATTGTACAAAGCTTTTAAAAATGCTTTTGGTTTCTCGTTAAACATACAAGGTAAGTACTTTGGTAATAAAGTGCATAATGTGGTGAATTTCTTTTTTGTTCAATCTGATGGTAATGCTCATCATCAATGTATGCTGACTGCTGTCAAAAGAAATTTTAAAATAAAGGCCCACTGAAGCTTACATTACATATTATGCACAGAACTAAGTACAAAACTGCAAGATAAATGACATTTGATGTTTGTTCACTCAAAAAAAATAACATTTTTGTGGTCAAGTCTCAATCGGATATACGGCCGGCTGGAAGTGCGATATGCATATCAATTATAGTAGCAGTTTTTATGACGCTGTATAACTAATTATTTTTTTACAGTACTGTGATGGTTGAGTTTAGGGTTGGGGTGGGGGTGGGCATTAATAAAATACAATAAATGGGAAATTTGATAAATAATATAAATAATTCTTGTTAACTTCCGGCCGTAACCATATCCGATCTAGCAACAACCTATTTCTGTCATCAATCACATTTTTTGTTTATACAATGAAAGTCAGTTGGGTACAATGGGGCTCATTCATTACAATTGGTAAATGAGTAAACTCTGCGTAATTTGATTGCTAAAATGGCCTTTCTCAAAAACCGAATTCACCAAATTTGTCTCTGCAGTTCACTTATTGGCCACTGGTGTCACTATAGCTCCTTCAAACTTGCATACATACTGGTTCTCCAAATAATCTTTGATAAAAAGGAAAAGTTACTACATGTTTGGTCACTAACATGAGGCCAGGGGAATCTAGTTTAAGACCTGACCATTATTATTTTTCTGTGGCATGTATAGCTGATTCCACATAGCTTAAAAATATAGTTAACTGGGGATGACCAGAGATTGACAAGTGTGACCCATGTGCAGTATTACCAGGAGAACGCATTGGGTTCAATATTCACATTGTACACACAACATCTGCAAGCAGCCTAATTTTACTGTCAGTGTAGATCTCAGCAAGCATTTATTGTTTTAAAAAGATGTATAATAGATGTTTAATAGACGTCTAAACATAGTCGTCTTGGCTGAAACAAGGTTAAATTTGGGCTGTCAGTGAAAATCTAATAGACGTCTAAGAATAGGCCAAAACTAGACTAGTCATCAAATAAACAAAAATGAACAACTACACATATTAAGTCTGTCTAATCTGTCCATTTGACGACTAGTCTAGTTTTGGGCTATTCTTAAATGTCTATTAGATTTTCACTGACAGCCCAAGTTTAGCCTTTTTTTTATTCAAGCTGTCTACATTTAGATGTCTATTAAACACACAATTGTTTGCTGGGATGTTATGCATACAAAAGCAAGAGGCAAGTGTCTATGGCAGGGGTGCCCAAACTCGGTCCTGGAGGACCAGTGTCCTGCAAAGTTTTGTTTTAACCACAATCAGACAAACCGGGGCAGCTAATCAAGCTCTTACTAGGCTCTCTAGAAACATCCGTGCCGGTGTGTTGAGCTAAAAGTGGAGCTAAAATCTGCAGGACACAAGCCCTCCAGGACCAAGTTTGGGCAACCCATGGTAATACCTGATGACCAATATCACATTTTAAAGATGGTGCATAAAATGTGGACAGGCGAAGTATACTTTTGGCTAGGGCTGGGCAGTATGATGGTATTAATCTAATGTAAACTAGGGGGTGTGGCTAACTTATGTGTCTCCAACTGGGTCCTAGTGCCTGCCCCATAAGATATTTATTCTGGGAATATTGTGTTACACTAATACAAAGTTTTATCTAGGAACAAAACATCTACTAGGGAAATACATTTACAGGCCTTTTTATTTATGAAGTATTAAAGTTTTTTTTTATTTTAACCTTTTTGTTGATATTGTGAAATATATTGTTACGGTGAAATAAAATTACTTATGAAATAGAATTTTGGCCAGTACTGCCCATCCATACTTTGGGCTTTTCCCACACAACTCTTACTAATTGGGCTCTATTACACTCAAAACCTCTAAACCTCACACCCATTAAGAGTCATAGGTAGATAGAGACATAGGGATAGGGTAGGGTTAAGATAGATATAGGGATAAGGTTGTTCATACCTTCATCTCTTCTCGTCTGGATTATTGTAACACACATTGTATCTGGGTGTGATTCAAGCCTCTCTCTCTCTCTCTCTCTCTCTCTACTGCAGCTGGTCCAGAAGCTGCCAGGCTTTTAACAGGCACAAAAAAACGAGACCACATCACACCTGTACTGGTTTCCCTACACTGGCTACCGATCCAGTTTAGAATTCAGTACATATACTGCTGTATGTTTTAATCCCTCCATGGCCTGGCCCCTGAGTATATTTCTGAGCTCATTAATATACACCAACCTGTGAGATCTCTTCGCTCTAAGGATCAACTCTATTTGCAAGTTCCACGATCATGCTTGAAATGTCGAGGTGATAGAGCTTTTTCACTAGCAGCTCCAAGACTTTGGAACAATCTTCAACTCTCCATAAGAACATCTCCTGTACTTGGGTTCCTTGTATGTTTGCATTTGTATTATGTGTTTTTATGTACAGCACTTTACATGTACCCATTGTGGTTGGTTGAAAGTGCTCTAGAAATTAAGTTGACCCTGTGTTTTAAGGGGGACTCCTCAAACTCATACATTCATTTTCCTTCGGCTAAGTCCTTTTATTTATCAGGGTTGCCAAAGCGGAATGAACCGCCAACTTATACAGCAAATGTTTTATGCAGCTGATGCACTTCCAGCTGCAACCCAGTACTGGGAAACACCCATACACTCTCGGATTCACACAAATACACTACAGCCATTTTGTTTATTAATGCGAACATGGGGAGAACATGCAAACTCTACACAAATACCAACTGGCCGAGTCGAGACTCGAATCAGCGACCTTGCTGTTAGGTGTTACACTGTTAACCACCATGCAACCCTCTCCTCAAAATTGTCTTACCATTGCCTAGGGCCACAGTCAAAAGCTCTACAAACTCTAAGCGGGATTCCAACTGGTGTTCCAGCAAGTGAAGCTGGCACACTAAAGCCGTGGTCACACTAGAGTTTGATCATGCAAAATTCTGTTAAACGGTGTTGTGAAACGGGCAAGATAAAACTAGGTGATGTGACACTGATAAAACGAGCATTTGCAGAGAGGTCTTGTTTTGATCATGTATTGGTCTTATGCATTCACGTAATGCGAGTTTACCAAGCTTGAACTTTGGAACTAGGCTTGGGACAAAAAATCAGTTTGAAGATTTACAGCGGTTTGGAAAAGTCACGATTTTATCAACGGATATCATACTGTCAGAATCTTTTACCTGCCCTTGCCTATCTGGAACACAGCAACATGTGAAACTTGCCTCATGAACTTTTGTTTGCGCATACACATAAATGGAAGTCAATAGGGTAGAAAGTGTAGCTTGACCACATCTGAGTTGCTAGTATGTCAGCTTTTAATAGTTGGCATCCACAACTAAATTTTGTGTTGTATCCCTCTGACTTTCAATGTATGGTCAAAAATAGTTCAAAACCTCTTCTTTTGCGTTCCAAGGTCACCCTACAGGTTTGGGATGTCATGAGACAGAGAAAATGACGGTATGTTTTTGAGTTGTTGGATGAACTATTCCTTTAACTAGAACTAGAGTTCCTTCTGAGAAACGTTCTCAATCCTCGCAGCTAGCAGTGCAGTGATCCGTATGGTTTTCGACTGGCTGGAAATGTGCTTCAGAATGTGAGAGCTTAAGTTGCGGTGAACGGAGAGAAAGAGCAAATTGTTTTGGAAGAATTTCACCACTGCCTCTGTTGGGGAGTGGATTGAAAGGGGATGGCGTTTGATTGTTCCCACACAGAATTACACAATGTTCATCACAACGCTTCTCTTGCTCAAGTCGAAAAACCTGACAAGAATAACATGGCCCAATGACACCCACAAGACTAGATTCATCTCAAGAATCCCCAAGAAGAAGAAAAAACACTTCCTCGGTGGTGCTTATTCTCATTTGCAATTCAATGGTGTGAAGGATTAATGCTTGTTTACATCACTGAGACATTGTGACAGCTTAGAAGACACACAAGATTTTTTTTGTTTGTTTTTTTAGTATTTTTTTCAATCCTGAAGGCACTTAAAGGCAATGCAGAAAGATCAAACCCAACACAAACAATGAGAGACGAAAGCGAGGTCCACAGGGATGTCTCAAACATAGCTCGTTTTGAACATTGCCCAACTTGTAGCAATTTCAGGCTTTGGTTCTCCGCAGTCCATCTTGCTGAATCTCTCTCTCTCAAGAGAGACTTTTTTGTTGTTCACTTTGAGTCTGAATTGCTCTCGACATGATTGTGACATCAATCCTCCACCAATTCAGCCAGCTGAAGAAAGGAGTTCTGTGCTCCTCAACAACAGGTGACCTACATTAGAGGTTAAAGAGCGTCTGAAACACAATCGTATCTCTCCTCTAGAGGGGATTGCTTGGGCACCGTGGCATTATTTTGGTTATGTAAGTGGTTTTGTCTTTCAGAGTGTGCTCCACAGGGAGTCTCCTGCTTTCTTTCATGCAGACGCTTATCAGTCGATCATTTCTGTGAAAGCACCTGCAGAAACGGCTGAGCCACTATCCATTTTTTTCTGCCAAACGGTCATTAATTTGATATGCAGCTACGGAAACATCCCAGAACTCCTTTGCTAATCAAATCTCTTGGTTTATATGTGCACCTGTCACATGATTGGTGATTGGTTGAGATGCAAATTGAGAGTAAGCGCTTCAGCCAGTGGAATCAAGCTCTTTTTTTGCACAGTTTATTCATTAGTTACCCAACAATCGATCAACTGAGGCCTGCTCGGGTCATTTCGGTTGGATGTCTTTCTTATAGCCCAGCAGCAGAAGACCAGCATTGCGTACAGTGTATACATCCTTTGTGGGGCTAAAGCAGCCATAGAGGTCAGAGGCGTTGAGGTTAGTTTCCCACAAGTGGGCTGAGGTCTCCGTGGTGGTTCTTGAGCTTCTTCTTAAACAGAGAGATGGTGGAAGGTCTGTAGAGGATGATCCAGGGTTCAGATGTAGTGCTCTGTGCGCATGATTCTGACCCGCTTATTGACGGGATGGATGGGGACCTGAGAAGGGATAAAAAGACTGTTGAAATATATCAAAAGTTTATGGATGCTTCTGGTTATAAAACAAATGACATGCAAAATGTGCAGGAAGATGTCAATATAGAGCAAAACGGACACTATAAATCTGACAACAGAGCCCTAATAAAGCAGCAAATCAAATCACCGTGTCCTTTTAACAGCAATAAAACCTTCAATGTGGAAGATAAGCTAGTCAATTTAATCATCATGATTCTTTATAGGACACTTTATTATTTGGGTGATCAGATGTTTCTGTTTTCTGGGGACAGTCCCCGCTTTTGTTGTCTTGCCACAGACTGGAGCTGTTTGAATTAACATTAATAAACATCCAAAATATATTGTTCCCAATTTTTCAACTGATATGGCCCATTTCTACTAAGTGGTATGGTACAGTACGGTACGGTATGATACGGTTCGGTATGCTTTTAGGGCGTCAAAGGGTCAAAAGGTACGAAAAAAGCAAACCGTACTGCACCACTTCCTTTTGGAAGGTTACCTAGCACAACAAAAGGGTACCAAAAGGCGGAGCAAGATGCGCAGCTGAATGCTATTGGTGTACATAGATACGTCACTAGCTTGTGCACAAGCAAAGAGAATGAAAACAAAGGAATTGCTATTTTAAATACACCGTAATAATATATACATATAATAATGAGCCATGATCGACCTGAGTTCAAACATACCTTGTCGTCGTCTTGATGGACAGCCAAAAAGCCAAGAAGAAGAGCAGAACATACCCTGTGTTGTTTACAAGGCCAGCTAAAGCGTAAGCGGTTTCACTTTCTAGCCTTGTCACACGTCTATATTTAAAAAAATAACAAACTTCTTGAGCTCATGATCATATTGTGTGTGTGTGATTATTGAAGTGCTTCTGACATCCAATCCTTTCAGAAATGGACAAACGCGAGAGTGAAGCACAAAAAAACAAAGGAGCAAATGATTCTTTCAGCAACCTAAAACATGAACAAGCTGCCATGTTGAACTATTATCATCGCCTTTTGGACTGTTATGAACTCGGAATGACGGAATACTTTCTAACAGAAGTTACATGTGCT
The DNA here is from genome assembly GCF_903798145.1 of Danio aesculapii. Lineage (NCBI taxonomy): Eukaryota > Metazoa > Chordata > Actinopteri > Cypriniformes > Danionidae > Danio > Danio aesculapii. The sequence goes on from NC_079439.1 coordinate 16,916,844, forward strand.
GGTGAAGATTAAAGATACAGATGAGAGGTTTGCACTGACTGTGAATATGTTGCGTGTTGTTTTTAAACCTAAATAAGGACTAAATGTATGTTGTGTGTAGTTTTTCTGCAATTGATAACATATCCGAGACTGTTTGGGGCTGTATGTGTTCATATACGTTGCATTTATTTATTTATTTTCTATAATCGCAGCCATTACAGTAGGCTATTTCGCACTGTCATTTATCTGAAGTTATAATCAAATCATGTTCATAGAAAGGCTAGTAATGAACATTTATACACAAGTATTTATGTTTAAGCTTCTGTTTTGTGAGAAGTTCTTCTCATATGATATGTGAACGACCTGTACAGCTTTACTTTGACATTTCCTCGAGCGAGAATGACGTCGACTGAAATTTTCTGTCGTACACCATGCCCACCATTGGTACCCTTTTGCCAGTGGAAATGCAAGCCTGATAAAGGTGACCCTTACCGGCAAATACTGTACCATACTGTACCTCTCAGTGGAAATAATCACAAGTGAGATTTCAGTGCTATTTTGACTAGTGGCTTAGGATGTTCTTTGTAGCACATGTACTTACTTTACAGTAAGATGCAGGAGCAGCTTAGCAACCATGGCTATGACTGTTAGCGTTAGCAGGGCAGCTAATGCATAGATGGTCCACACTGTAAAACATGACACATTTATTAGACAATTGGAGTCTTATATTTGAAGCTGTACTGAAAGGGATTATTTAAATCATGGATCTCAAACTGAATTCCTCGAGGGCCGCAGCTCTGCATAGTTTTGCTCCAATCCTAATCAAACACAGCTGATCCAACTAATCAAGGTGTTCAAGACTACGGCTGTTTCTCAATATGTGTTCTTCAGCGATCTTAGGTCCTCGTGTTCTCACGTAACTTCATCATCAACTGGCAAAGTTCAGTTCCAAAACTCATGACCACAAGAACGGAGGACGCGTAAAAGTACCCGGATGTGTTCTTGATGTCGAGGGACGCATCGATGCAGACTAGAGCGCAAAACTCGCTTGAGAAGTCCCAGAAGTCATTGCAACTGAGTTAAGGAGTGGGAAGCGTAGCATTTTATATAGATTTATTATTAAAGTTCAGAGATATAACTTATTTATCACAGAAGTTTCCCTAAATAAAACGGTGAAAGTAAACTTCACCATGAAAATCTTAATAAAGGCATGAACACATGAAGGTTTTTTTTATTTGTGTTGTGCACTGTAAATTTGTATGGTATTTATGCATAGTATATATTGTGAAAAAGGGAAAAACAATAACTCATTGTATGAATGCTGTAATGTTTAAAAAATGTTCTGTTAAAAACGTGTGAAGGTCATGCGACCATCAGGAAGAACAAGGGAAGAACACAGCATCTCATTTCTCAGAGGACGCGTTCTCTGTTCTCGCGATCTCCCGAGTTCATTGAGAAACAGCCTACTACAGACTATTAAGCAGATGTGAGTTGGATGTGGTTGGAGCAAAAATCTGCAGAGCTGCAGCTCTCCAGGAATTGAGTTTGAGATCACTAACTTAAATAAAGAGTGGTTAACTCTAGAAATATAATAATAAAAGTTGTAAAATCATAATGAATTTACATGGAATTGATCAAATAATCTTTAACAAGATTATAATTGTAGCAAATATTCTATATAGTTTTCCAGACAATATAAACAGAATATATTATACCATATAGAATATAAGTTGTGAAAATTGTGTGACTGTTTTTAGACTATGTATCCTTCTGAGATATACTGTATCAGCTAAAATTGTTTAAAATTTGCTTCCTGGGATTTTCATAAATAGTTATTTAAACTCAATGTTTAAGGCAGAGATGCCCAAACCAGGGCCTGCAGGCCAAAGTTGGCCCTTTGTATCCTTTGATTTGGCCCGCCAGAGGGAAAATGATTGGGAAGGGTTGGGGAATGCCTTTAACAGAGTTTCTCATTTCTATTTTAATGTAACCTTTGGTCTTAAATTTTGTGAATTAAACAGATTTTTAAAAAATGTACATAATGTCACTTAACGAATAGGGGACAAAGTAGAAGACATCAGCGTGCAAATCAAGGCAAAGTTTGTTAATATAATAGCAGTGGATGCCCTTCCAGTCGCAACCTGAAAAGCTGTGAAATATTACAATTCCAAATAGATTTTCCATAATAATATATACATTTTTAAAGTTATTTATTTATTTATTTTTGGAATTTACTTTGTAATATAAATATCTTTACAACCACTTCTGATCAATTCATTTTGTGCTTGTACGTGAAAAAAATTGCTTTGTATTACTATATATGAAGCATTTTTGAGCATTATAAACAAATAAATTTATATTAATATATATTAATACAATATAAATATAGCACATTGCCTTGACTTTGAAATTAGACTTAACCTGATCAATTCTTAAAATAATTTCCAATATACTTAGCAAAAATTGGCTGAGCAAATACATAATTATGAAGATACTCTCAAAAAATGACATTTGCTGTTTGTTATTATTGTTGTACTTATTTAAATTGAGCTGAGCAACACAATTCTTGATTTCTTTGGGGGGGGGGGGGGGGGGGCAATTAATTGTTTTATGTTCAATCCACTTAAATTTGTAAAAACGAAGTTAGCCTAATTCCTTCATGTTCTTCCAACACAAATCGATTATGTGGATTATGTATTATTTTTTATCTGAATGATATTTTGTAATCTGAATGATATAGAAAGCTAATTTGTAGACATTTGATTATAAATCTAATTAAAATCATACATTTGTGTTTTATAAACTATGCAATGTACAGTATCTCACCCAGCTAGTACACTACTGCTACATTTAGTTTGTTAGCATGAAAAGTAAGAGGAGTAAGATCATCAGAACTGAAGTGTAATGAAGGGAACTTAACACATACTGGTGTTGTGGCCCGCGGTCCGGCCCGGTCCATGCCACTGACCTGGCATGTTTGCAGGACTCGATGTGATCACGTAGTAGAGATGGGAAGACTTTCCACTCTGACTGGTGTTTGATTTTGTTGTGGTGCTTCCTGAGTTCGGCCGCACTGTACTGGTGTTTTCTTCATCACCATCGTCATTCTCTTCAGGTCTGAACGCTGGATTTCTTAAAGCTGTGGAGAGTATAGAAAGGAGTAATTGATAACAGGCTGTTGAATTGTTAGAAAAGTATGCCAAAGTTGCTTTAAGGCAAATTATTTCATTCAGCGGCCATCTTTTGACTGCCTATTACGTATGCAAGTATATCTGGTAACATCTGAGCATGTGATCAGACAATATCCTGTCAATCAAACTATTTAAAGGTTATTGCGCACTTAATCCGAAATTTTTGCACAGTAGAACATAAATTTCACCTCACATTGTATGAATCGTATTGACACACTGCCTCTGAAACTTTCGCCCTCTACTGAGTTTGTTTGTTTGTTTTTCGCATCTGAAAAGCATTTTGAGAAGTGTTTTGACAGTTCAGAGCCACCGTACAAGCGAAAAGCTAAATACAGAATGCAGTCACTTGAGCCGCAGATAACTGATAAAAGATAGTCTGCAGGAAGATGAACCATCGCTCCAGTCTGAGATCAAGAGCACTCTGAAGCAGGTTTTCATTCAGGATGTAAATTGCTGCTATCATCTTTACATGGTGTACCACCACCACCATGCTTCACTGTAGGAATGGTATTAAGCTGGTGATAAGCGGTGCCTGATTTTCTCCAAACGTAACGCCTGGCATTCACTCCAGAGAGTTAAATTTTAGTCTCATCAGACCAAAGAATTTAGTTTGTATGGTCTGAGAGTCCTTCAGATGCCTTTTGGCCAATTCCAGGCGGGGAGTTGCTTCCGTCTGGCCACTCTACCATACAGGCCAGATTGGTGGATTGCTGCACAGATGGTTGTCCTTCTGTAAGGTTCTCCTCTCTCCACAGAAGAACGCTGGAGCTCAGACAGAGTAACCATCGGATTATTGATCACCTCCCTGACTAAGGCCCTTCTCCCTTGATCACTCAGCTCTAGAAAGAGACCGGCCAGCTCTAGAAAGAGTCCTGGTGATTACAAACATCTTCCACTAACATATAATGGAGGCCACTGTGCTCATTGGAACTTTCATAGCAGCAGAAATTTTTCTGTAACCTTCCCCAGCCTTGTGCCGAGATGATCCTGTCTCGGAGGTCTACAGACAATTCCTTTGTCTTTATGCTTGGTTTGTGCTTTGACATGCACTGTCAACCCTGGGACCTTATATAGACATATATAAGCCTTTTCAAATCATGTCCAATCAACTGAATTTACCACAGGTAAATTAAGCTGCTCCAATTAAGCTGCTGAAACGTCTCAAGAATGATCAGTGGAAACAGAATGTACCTGAACTCAATTTAGAGCTTCACGGCAAAGGCTGTCAATACTTATGTACATGTGTTTTTTCAAAAGAAAAAAAAAAAAGTGAAGTGCTATGAATACTTTCCGGATGCTCTGTAGTTTTCAGTCACGTGACCTCAGACAATCATCAGTCTATAACTATTGACGATAGGATCATTTACTAGAAAAAGGGGCTTCCTTCGCTCGTGCATCTGTATTAATTGTTGCATTTCACCCCATTCAAGACAATTGCATATTTTATAGTATGTTATAATGTAGACCTTATGTGATGGAGTTTCCATGTTCTCCGGGTTTCCACTGGGTGCTCCGGTTTCCCCCACAGTCCATAGACATGTAGTATAAGTACTGTGGTCAGTATATCCACTCATATACTGTATATAAACCTTGTTTATTAATGTTCTAATGAAACAGCTTCTGTGTGTAGAATTAGTTTCCTACACATCTTATCCAGAGCAATTTGTTTTGATTAGATTATTTTGGCTGTTGTAGGCTGTGAAATAACTTAAATCCTTCAGCGCAGTGATATGTAATGCAGTCAAAGCCTGCCTGGAACTACTTCAGCTGTTTTTTTTCTTTTAAATAACTGCATATATGTCTATGCCCATTAGCCAATCAGAATCAAGCATTAAACAGCCCTGTACTATTATGGTAATTGGCTAACGAAACACTACCAGAAGCCAACGCACGGCTTGTTTGGATATGCATCAACTGATTAAAATGCATAACATCACTTTTGACGTCCCCCCGGACATTATGGAGAGAAATTTCTCAGCTCTTTCAAAATAACATCACGTCTTTCATTTAGACGCAGATATAAACGCAGTATGTGCTGTTTGAATCGAACTCTGCCTGCAGGGTAAAAAAGCTCTATGAATAGTGAAAGCCAATTTGCTTCGCTGACCTTTTCTTTCAGAAAAAACGTTTTTTTCATTTCATACTTCCCACTCCCTTTTATTCTTCCTCAGATTGTGGTTATTGAACTCTGCCTCCCAAAAACAAAACAGCAGAAAAGTGACAGCTTGCCTGAAAATTGTATAGATATGACCAAAAAGCATCCAGAGAGCACTGCCTATACATATTAATGCTCCATTTTTTTTAAATCATAAAACAACTGATTGTGTTTGATGACATTTAGATACATAATGATAGACTTCTGTTGCTTTGATATATAACTTTAAGGCCATATATCTGCAAGATTAACTGCAAAAGTTAACAATATATACAATCTTTTTTTTTATACACAGTATTTAAAAAGATTATTTGTGTTATTGGGCTATAGAGTAGTTATGTGATCTTTACTAAATTTATTAGCACTTTTTTGACTTAGAAGAAGTTTCCTTTTGACATTTGTAATAATGAATATAATAATAAGAGTTCATTTATTTATTTGTTCAAATATATTCCTTTGATGGTAAAGCTGAACATCATTATATGCATACTTTATTTAATGCAAGTTTGCTGAATAAAAGATACATTATACACTCACCGGCCACTTTATTGTCCAACTGCTCATTAATGCAAATTTCTAATCAGCCAATCACATGGTTGCAAGTCAATGCATTTAGGCATGTAGACATGGTCAAGATGATCTACTGCAGTTCAAACCGAGCCTCAGAATGAGGGGGGGGGAGCGGGGGGGGGGGGGGGGGGGGGGGGGGGGGATTGTTGGTGCCAGACGGGCTGGTCTGAGTATTTCAGAAACTGCTGATCTACTGGGATTTTCATGCATAACCATCTCTAGGGTTTACAGAGAATCGTCTAAAAAAGAGAAAATATCCAGTGAGCGGCAGTTCAGTTGGCCCAATGCCTTGTTGGTGCCAGAGTCAGAGGAGAATGGCCAGACTGGGTAGAGCTGATAGAAAGGCAATAGTAACTCAAATAACCACTCGTTACAACTGAGGTATGCAGAAGAGCATCTCTGAACACACAACACATCCAACCTTGAGTCGGATGGGCTAAAGCAGCAGAAAACCACACCGGGTGCCACTCCTGTCAGCTAAGAACAGGAAACTGAGCATACAATTTGCACAGCCTCACCAAAATTGGACATTAGAAGATTGGAAAATTGTTGCCTGGTCTGATGAGTCTCAATTTCTGCTTTGACATTTGGATGGTAGGGTCAGACTTTGGCATCAACAACATGAAAGCATGGATCCATCCTGCCTTGTATCAACAGTTCAGGCTGCTGGTGGTGGTGTAATGGTGTGGGGGATATTTTCTTGGCACACTTTGGGCCAATTAGTATCAATTGAGCATCAGCTATTGTTGCTGACCATGTCCATCCCTTTATGACCACAGTGTACTCATCTTCTGATGGCTACTTCCAGCAGGATAATGCTCCATGTCATAAAACATGAATCATCTCAGACTGGTTTCTTGAACATGACAATGAATTGACTGTACTCAAATGTCCTCCACAGTCACCAGATCTCAATCCAATAGAGCACCTTTGGGATGTGGTGGAACGGGAGATTTGCATCATTAAAGCCAACAAATCTGCACCAACTGTGTGGATTAAGGCTGGATTAAGGCAGTTCTGAAGGCAAAAGTCGGTCCAACTCGGTACTAGTAAGGTGTACCTAATACTAGAGTGCTAGTATTAGTATAATACTAATACTGCAGTAGAGTGGCCGGTGAGTGTATCTTAATATATCACTGTATCAAATTATTTACATAAAATATTTTTGAATTAAAAATGTAGAAAATTAAAAAAAAGAACATTTTGAAATAAAAATTATTTAAATTTATGTTGTACACTGCAAAAAAAGGCTTTTCTTTTGCTTTTTGCCTTGTTTGTACTCCAAATATCAATCATTCATTTTCTTGTCGGCTTAGTCCCTTTATTAATCCGGGGTCACCACAGCAGAATGAACCAACAACTTATCCAGCATGTTTTTACGCAGCGGATGCGCTTCCAGCCGCAACCCATCTCTGGGAAACTCCAAATATCAATAAATTCTTAAATAAAGAAGCTTTATCTAGAAAAGCAAAACATATTGACTTGTTTTTAGAAAAAAAATGTTAAAATATGTGGGTTTTTCCTTAAAATAAGCAATATAATCTACCAATGGGGTAAGCAAAATAATCCAAAAGAATGTCAAAAACTAGATTATTTAGCTTGTTTTAATGAAAAGCTCACTTGATTTTAATATACAGTATTATTCCTTAAAACATAACAATATTTTTTGCTTGTCTAGAGAAGAAATGTTAGTAAGAAAAGCATTTTTGAATGCAGTGTTAATGCCTTTGCTATTAAATATTATTATTCTAAAAGTATTATTCTATTTTCAAATGTTTTTGACTCCTTTTTCAACATGCATTGATATGACCAAATATAATAATTGACAATCAAATGTCATTAAATACAAATCATATAAATCCTCACCATGATAAACAACAGAAAACCCCAGCGCCTCGTTTGTCCTGTCGGAGTAAAAATACAAAATGACGAAGTCTGTAGCGATGTTCACGATGTCCTGTGGGGGATTGCGGCCGTCAAATCGTGCCACAACCTGGTTGGTTTTACCGTCCAACAGCTCCACCATATCTTTTTGGTCTACGATACTGAAGAAAGTAAAGTCAAACAGAATGGCAGAAGAACCTGGAACCTGGAAGAGCAAAAACAGCTGTCAGTATGCCAGTTCCATATTATGTTTTTTGGCTCTAGTGGGCTCTTTCTCCATTAGGATATTAAAAGATGAATAGTACCTGAATGGTCCAATAGCAGACTCTGCCAGGTCTGTATTTGTCTGGAAAGTCAGGAGAGTAGATCACTGCTGTAGGCGAAGAGAAGTTTCCTCCACAAGCACCTACTTTTGCTATGGGAGAAAAGTGAAGAGCTTTAGGTTTTTAACAAAGTAACGAAATTAAATGAAAGTGGAAAATGAAATGAAAAATGGAATTACATTTTAGTGAGTATGAGACACTCAGGAGTATTTTGCAAAACCTTTACAGGTGCTGTATGTAAAGTTTGCAAGTTTTGCAATGTATGCAAGTTTTGGCTCTTCTAAAGCATAAAGGTATCATAATATGTTTTCAGATATTTAAGAAACATGCCAAGCGAACATTCTTGTTTATCTGAAAAACAATTCTGTCATACACTATAATTTGTTTCTGTTTAGTACAGCATATTATTTGCAGTAAATAATTGAACTGAAACGTTATGCCTCAGATGTTATTAACAGTTTTATTGATCACTAAGATGTGACTGACTTGGATTGAAGTTGCTTCGATTTAAAAATGAAAATTGCAAAAATAGCTTAGATGTATATATTTTTTTTGCAAATGCCACAAAAATGCACAGTTAACTAAAATTTAGATTTTGTAATAACAGTAAACTATTTGTTGTTATATGGTCTTATTTTGTGGTGGCTGTACTTTAAAATTAAATTAATATAATCTTAATTCAAGATTTTGAAAACAGTACACAGAGCTACTGTAAGGTCATACCTGCTTGGTATAAATGCTTGAAAATGATTTAGTTGAAAGATTTCCATTAGAAACTTAAAAGTAAGTAATCCGATGTAACTAGTTACTTTACTTTTATAAAGTAATTGAAAAGGTACACTACTTATTACATTTTAAATAGGGTCATTTTTAATCTGTAATCTATTACATTTCCAAAGTAACCTCCCCAACACTGACAGCCAGTAATTATTAACATGATTTAAATTTTTGGGTGAACTAATTTGGTGAACCTTTAATGCCACCCAAAAAGTAGATGACTGACTTTTTAACACGCCACGTCATAAAGTGTGAATCATCTCAGACTGGTTTCTTGAACATGACAATGAGTTCACTATACTCAAATGTCCTCCACAGTCACCAGAACTCAATCCAATAGAGTACCTTTGGGATGTGGTGGAATGGGAGATTCACATCATGGATGTGCAGCCGACAAATCTGCATCAACTGTGACTCTATCATGTCAATATGGACCAAAATCTCTAAAGTATATTTCCAGTAGCTTGTTGAATCTATGCCGTGAAGGATTAAGGCAGTTCTGAAGGCAAAAGGGGGTCCAACCTAGTACCAGTACCAGTAAGGTGTACCTAATAAAGTTGCCGGTGAGTGTATGTTGATCCTGGAACATCCTTTTTGATGACACCTAAACCCAACCATAACTGCAAATTACTCCTAAAATCAGAGGGAAATAATAGTTGGAAGTGCATAAACCTAACCATACGCCTAAACTTATCAAACTGTAAACATATCTCTTAATTCTGATTGGAGTGTTGTTCCTGGACCAACATAGATGCTCAACTTAGTGAAATCAGGTTGGCGTCATCTAACCATTCAGAGTAGTGTGAGACCATCTGACCAATCAGAGTAGAGCAGGCTCTTGGAAAGGCGAAGTATAAATAGATCGGATTTTTTATCAAACCATTTCAGACACTGATGCTGATCCACCAACATATTTTCATGAGAAGATGTGTGTTTATTGACTTAGGGGTGATGTAAGCTTATTATAGGAGACCCTCAAAACACAATCAGGAACTTTGATAACACTTTACTTGAAGGGAGTGTTCATAAGACCTTTATGAAGTCTTTATAATCAAGACATGACACACAAATGTGGATGTGATTTTATGCATGCTTATAACAACTCTCATTCACTCAGTTAAGACATTTTAAATGCAAAGTTGACATTATGACAACTTGACATGATCAAATACATCACAACCTGTTTTTGTCTTTTGATTATAAAGGTTTCATGACACTTTTATGAACACCCTATTCAAGTAAAGTGTTATTAGAACTTTGTGTCCTTTGCTTAGGTCATGAGACTTTGAAAACGTACTGTCGAAGACGATGATGCGTCCGTCTCCTCCACATGGCTGAGTGTGATCTCCAAAACACACATGGTTACACTCTGTGTTCGGAGCATCACCGTGACGGTGGTAATCAAGGTCATTGCCACAGAAGCAAGCGTAGCCCGATTCCATCCCGGCAAGCTGGAAAAACACATACGAATCAGAAACTCATAATTCGTCTTCATGCCAGGACAATTCTGTGGTGAGGGCAATGAGAAAAGCACGCAAAATACAATATGTGTTATTGATTTCTTCCTACGTAAGTTGATGCACATGATTACATCTAGAACAAATATTGATTTTTGTGTGTGTGTTTTTGCTGAGTCATTTAATTAACTGTGAAAAATAAATAAATAAATTGAACAAGTCAGGGGAAAATCACAATTCTAGAGAAGAGGACCTTATGCATTTTAAAGCATATATCAGGCTCAAGGTCAAATGAATTACATTTACAGATTTCATATACATAGAAAGCATATATTAGTAAAAGTAAAAATATTTTGGCAAATTAAGACATTAAAATATCAGGTAAGTAATGTCCCATTGCCATTCAGTGTAACAGATATACTCTGTACTTCATATATTTAAGCAAACATGAAAGCACAAACTTATTTTAACCTGGTCCTGGTACAAACTGGATTAAAATATATGAAAAAGAATAACATAACTGATCATACTAATATACATTATATTCGAAATAATTAAAAATAATTGTGCTGGATAAAATTTAGTGGCTACATGATAAGATGGTATGCGTTGTACAGAATATCCATAAGTTGCCGTGAATAAAGAAAAAAAATCAGTTTTATATCTCCTAAATGTGAATTTGTCACTGTTTTGGAGCACACTAGCTTATAGATATCTTGAACATTAGCAATACTGATACTAACGTCTAAAAAAACTTTATTTTTTGGAACCTTTAATTTGTACCTTATATCTTTGGTTGCGGCAGAAGGTGATGCAGGTCTGAATGGTCAGTTTGGTGGAGGTCTGGTGGCTTCCAGATAAAGGTGTCGGATCACCGCTGTCCTTAAAACAGCCCAGGTTACCCGGCACTAAAAGAGAAAAGAGATCTATTAATGAAATAAATGCTACATAAAAATCACTGGAAACCATGACAGACATAATGTGTTCAAAATATAGAACCATCAGCCACTATTAAATTCAGTAACACAGACACACTTGCAAATCATTAAGTTCTCTCTGCCGGTAAATGGTCTGGAAACGTGTGTTAAAGACTGAGGTGTTTTATGAACTATGATTAAAACAGCACGCATGGCCTGATGGGGAGCGCTCTATGTGACTAAAACCTCATCCTCGGGGAATGCGCAGATGGATTCTGGGGGTTTTGTTAATAATGAACTCAATGAGTGAACACAGAGGTCAGGAGGAAAAAGACAGACTGAGGGTGTTGGAATCTAGAAAATGTCTAAAAGTGCATGTTAGTGTCAAGTGTGTGTGATTGCCTAAATAGCACACTAAAAACCAGATTGCCAACCAGATGAAGACCATGTCCATGGTAAACTACAAATTAACGGATTAAATTGATTTATTTCCTTAACATTCTACACACAATACCCCATAATGACAATATGAAAAAAGGGTTTTTGAAATTGTTGCAAATTTATTAAAAATAAAAAACCTAAAAAAAATCACATGTCACACAGCCTTTGCTCAATACTTTGTTGATGCACCTTTTTAAACATGATGCCACAAGCTTGGCACACCTGTCTTTAGGAATTTTTGCTCTGTCAGGTTGGATGGGAAGCGACGATGTACAGCCATTTTCAGATCTCTCCTGATATGTTCAATGGGATTTAGGTCTGGGCTCTAGCTAGGCCACTCAAGGTCATTCACCAAGTTGTTGTGAAGCCACTCCGTTGATATTTTGCCGGTGTGCTTTTCAGTCATTGTCCTGCTGGAAAATGAACCGTTGCCCCAGTCTGAGGTCAAGAGCACTCTAAAGCAGGTTTTCATTTAGGACGTCTCTGTACATTGCTGCATTCATCTTTCCCTCTATCCTGACTAGTCTTCCAGTTCCTGCTGCTGAAAAACACCTCACAGCATGATGCTGCCACACCATGCTTCACTGTAGGGATGGTATTAGCCTGGTGATAAGCGGTGCCTGGTTTTCTCCAAACATAACGCCTGGCATTTACTCCAAAGAGTTCGATTTTAGTCTCATCAGACCAGAGAATTTAGTTTCTTATGGTCTGAGAGTCATTCAGATGCCTTTTGGCAAATTCTAGGGGGGGTGTTGCTTCCGTCTGGCCACTCTACCATACAGGCCTGATTGGTGGATTGCTGCACAGATGGTTGTCCTTCTGTAAGGCTCTCCACAGAAGAATGCTGGAGCTCAGACAGAATGACCATCGGGTTATTGATCACCTCCGTGACTAAGGCCCTTCTCGTGAGTCCTGGTGGTTCAAAACTTACATATGATTTTCCACTTACAGATGATGGAGGTCACTGTGCTTATTGGAACTTTCAGAACAGCAAAAATGTATTCTGTAAACTTCCCCAGCCTTGTGCCTCCAAACAATCCTGTCTCGGAGGTCTACAGACACTTCCTTTGTCTTCATGCTTAGTTTGTGCTTTGACATTTGACATGCACTGTAAACCCTGAGACCTTATATAGTCAGGTGTATGCCTTTTAAAAATCATGTCCAATCATCTGAATTTACCACAGAATTTAACCGTTAAGCTGCTGAAATATCTCAATAATGATCAGTGGATACAGAATGTACCCGAGCTCAGTTTAGAGCTTTACGGCAAAGGCTGTACTTATGATTTTTCGGGTTCTTATTTTTAATCAATTTGCAACAATTTCAAAAAATCTTTTTCCACATTGTCATTATGAGGTAAAGTGAAGCGCTATGAATACTTTCCGGATGCATGTTTGCTGTTTGTTCAAACTACTTATTAAAATAAGCTGAAGCAACACAATTCTTTTTTTTTTTTGGGGGGGGGGGGGGGGGTAACTTAATTATGTTTAATCTACATAAATTTGTAAAAACTAACAAGTTAACTTAATTCCTACATGTTGTCCCAACACAAATCAATTGTGTTGACCCAGCATCTTTTACAGTGTACAGTGGAAAAAATGTATCTCACAGGACCAGGGTGAAAGTGTTTATGTGGTCCATGGTGCTTGTTTATGTGGTTTATGAGGACACAAATTTGTATGTTTGTATATGTGTGTGTTTGTGCATGCTGTTACAAAAAAAAAAAAAGAATCAAAACTGAGCTTTTCATTCTTAGGTAATACCTTAGCCACATGCCTACTATTTAGGCATTTGGGAACAATTTAACATATTGAATCAATGCACTCTATGGCACCTTTAACCCTGCAACCATCTGCAAAGCAGTGTATGAAATCCCTTATAAACACATTACCAACCATATAGCAACGTAGATTATTTAGGCACACAAATACATTCCTTTCATGCAAGAAAATGCATGATTGAGATTTATTTGTGTGAATGTGTTTGTATCTGTTCTACTGAAATGGTTTTGAAGATGACAGTGTTGCTTGAAGTGAAAGGTTTGATGGCAGACTGGTGATAAGGATAAAGAGACACACTCTTAGACACTGAGCTCCAGAGCTCCTCATGAACATCTCTACACGAGTCCAGACTCGCACAGGCCTTGTTCATTTCGCAGCATACAAAGACTAGTTTTGTTTTCAAAGGGATACACATTGAGGCTAAATCAGGCCACACACACACATAAAGTGTATACACACATTCCAGCTCACTGTGTCTGTGTAAAAGTGTTTTACCTCAATAGTTTATGCTGTTTAATGAACACACACACACTTATATTTAAAATTAAAAAATAAAGTTCTGATCATTTCTTCATAATTTCATTCATTCATTTTACTTCAGCTTGGTCCCTTATTTATCAGAGGGTGCCACAGCGGAATCAACCGACAACTATTCCAGCATACTGTATGTTTTATGCAAGCGGATGCCCTTCCAGCCGCAACTCAGTACTGGGCACGGGCTGGTATAAGTTTCTGACGGAATGATAACCTTGGATGAAAATATCACGGTTTTATGGTATCACGGTATTGTGATTACTGCTCTAAAATATATATTTTTTAAATGTCTGGGTAAAAAATAAAAACTTTTTTTCCCTTTTAAGCACAAAATATTTTATTTTAAGCAACATTTGAAATATTTTGTAACAGTAAACATGTCAGACTAATTAATTCAAATGAATTATTGACTTCTGCTGTCTTCATTTGTTTCAAACAGAACAACAGAATTTGTTTTTTTACAATTTAAAACAGCGTCTTTAGATATCTTTTCTTTTCTTTTATAAATAACTTGTTGTAAGGGTTTTTCACCTTTATATTGTGATAGGATAGTTGAGGACAGACAGGAAAACATTGGGAGCAGAGAGAGGGGAAGGATCGGCATAGGACCTCGAGCCGGGAATCGATCTCGGGTCGCTGTGAGCACCATAGTGCTATATGTTGGCGCACTTAACCACTTGGCCAGTGTTTCCCAACCCTGTTCCTGGAGGCACACCAACAGTACATATTTTGGATGTCTCCGTTATCTGACCCATTAACTTCAGGTTTTGGAGTCTCTTCTGATGTTATAAGATGATTCAGGTGTGTTTGATTAGGGAGAGGTTGAAAATGTGGACTGTTGGTGTGCCTTCAGGAACAGGGTTGGGAAACACTGCACTAGGCTATTGGCACTAACTTGGATATCTTTTCTGCTGCAGATACTGTTGAGTTAAAAAAAAGTGAATAAAATAGTCATACACATACCATAGGAACGGTATCGCAGGAAATTTTGACAGTTTTAAAACCTTGACTTTTCTAAACCTATAACTTGAAAACGTTTATCGTCTCATGCCTCCCCAGTACTGGGAAACCCCCATACACTCTTGCATTCCCACACTATGGCCAATTTTGCATACCAAATTCACTTATACTGCATGTCTTTGGACTAGGGGGGAAACCGGAGCACCTGGAGGAAACTGGCGTGAACACAGGGAGAACATGTAAACTCCACACAGAAATGCCAACTGGGCCAGCTGGGACTCGAACCAGTGACCTTCTTGCTGTGAGGCGACAGTGCTAACCACTGAGCCACCGTGTCTCCCTCTTCCAAATTTGTAATAGAAATATTTTCATTAGAGCATTTCTTTTCTAAGAAAATGTCACCTGATCAGAAAACAAATGTTTTCAGTTGTTACAAAATGAGGGGTTTATTTCACAGGGGTTATTTCACAAAATGCTTATTCCTAAACATTGCTAATGAGTCATCTAAAAATTAATATAGCCATCTATGATGGCACATATTTTGTTATCAAATGCCCCACTGCATCTCAAAGTTGGGGCTGGGACAATGAGAGGGGGGAGGGGTCTATTGCAATTACCATATTTTATCCATAACCTACAGAAGAAAAAATTGTAGTTAATAGTTACATAAAAAACAACAACATGCAAATAAAAAGCCATCAGCCTTTTGATTTTTTGCAACCCCTGGGGTGATTACGTTATATTTAAGAATGCTTTCACACTGGGTCCTATTGCCTGGTCCGAACCCAAGTTCAATTGTCCCCCCTCAGCTAGTTTGTGTTTACTTGCGTCATCAAACTGCTGTTTTGTGTACAGCTGTTGCTAGGTGATGGCCATGAATTTAAAGCGCCATGGAGACGTACTGTATGCATATCACGGTTGTTCTGCTTTTACTGAATCTTTTGGGTTTGTTACCAAAACTAAAATACAGAGAGTTACTTACGTCTGTCTGCTGCAAAAAACATTTAAAATGTTCAGAACATCACGCAATGTCTGCAGAAGCCGTTTTTGGTGTAGACAAGCAGACATTATCACTGTTTGCACTGGGTCAGTCCTGCTTTTTTATTTATTTATTTATTTTTGGCCAGTATTGAGACAGGAATTGAGACAGGAAGCGAAGTTGGAGAGAGAGGCGGATAGGGTAGGAAAATGGCCACAACTGAACATGGAGGATGGTCTCCGAGTTGTGTTCTTCAAAATTTAATGATGAATAGACATGGGCCTATTGGTATGTGTGCACTGTTGTGTGCAAGGCTTATATATTTATAACCAACTCAGAGGATATTAGGGGTTGCGAGTCACTGACATTGTTATTTTGGGGGTCGTGGGCTGAAAAGTTTGGGAACCCCTGATCTAGTGCACAAAAAAGTTTTAATTTTAAAATTTAGAAGAAATGTCATCAGTAGACAAAACAAACAAAAAATACATTTTACTAAAATCCACAACTATGAATCAGAAATTTAGCATTTATGTTGCAAATGTTTTCTATTTTAGTATCATTTACAGTGTAATTTACAGCTGAATTTTCAACCTTCAGAAATTGTTCATACACTAATTATTTTAGTTGAAAACGATTGTTGTTTATAACACTTTATGCATATTAATTTAAGCTAATGAGCAAGTTTTTGAAAAGAATATAAAACATGATTTCATGAAATCATCCATGATGTCAATCACATGTGTTTATATATTCAGATTAGTGCAATACTTGACAACCAAAACAACATAATAAATGGACACTATATGGACTATAGACAGCTGAAGTCAGAATTATTAGCCCCCTTTTGAATTTGTTTTCTTTTTTAAATATTTCCCAAATAATGTTTAACAGAGCAAGGAAATGTTCACAGTATGTCTGATAATATTTTTTCTCCTGGAGAAAGCTTTATTTGTTTTATTTCGGCTTGAATAAAAGCAGTTTTTAATTTTTTAAGTTTTAACTTTAATTCTTAAAGTTTTAAGTTCAATATTATTAGCCCTTTTCAGGTATATTTTTTCGATAGTCTACTGAACAAACCATCGTTATACAATAACTTGCCTAATTACCCTAACCTGCCTAATTAACCTAGTTAAGCCTTTAAATGTCACATTTAGCTGTATAGAAGTGTCATGAAAAATATCTAGTCAAATATTATTTACTGTCATCATGGCTAAGATCAAATAAATCAGTTATTAGAAATGAGTTATTAAAACTATTATATTTAGAAATGTGCTGAAAAAAAATCTTCTCTCCGTTAAACAGAAATTGGGGAAAAAATAAACAGGGGGGCTAATAATTCAGGGGAGCTAATAATTCTGACTTCAACTGTAGATAGAGAGTGTGTAGCCCCACCCACAATAACATCAAAATCATTTAAATAAGAACTGCTGATTGGCTGATTTTGTCGCGTAAACCACAAATTGCAGTTCCATCGAAGACAAGTGAGGCTTTTATTTCAAAAGAAAAAAGTTAATTGTCATTTCATTTTCCTTTGGCTTAGTCCCTTTATTCATCTGGGGTGGCCACAGCAGAATGAACCGCCAACTTATCCAGCATATGTTTTGCACAGCGGATGCCCTACCAGCTGCAACCCAGTACTAAAAAACATCCATACACTCATTCACACACATACACTACGGCCAATTTAGTTTATTCAATTCACCTATTGTGCCTTCATCTAAAATCTATACAGAAATGCCAACTGACCCAGTCGGGCCTCAAACCAACGACCTTCTTGATGTGAGGTGACAGCGCTAACCACTGAGCCACCCTGTCACCCTCGATTTTCATTTATATGTAAATGTAGCATTATTAAAAATGAGCATAACATAAACATTGTCTTGACTATATTAAGAGTTCATAACACAAAGACTGCGCAAATTCTACAACTTTCCAGCTTGTCTAAACACAGACATGTACAATATAATCCGCCGTCTGTTCCTCTCATTAATCAGAGTGTTAAAAACATCACAAACTGCAGCGCTTGGTGTTTCCTCCCACTCATAAATCTGGAACAATGTCCACATGAGCCGCGTCGAGTCAAACATAGGCCCGTTCAAGTGGACTGGATCTGAAGATGATCCATCGCTGCAAGCAAGGAATTTCTGGGTGGAAATTAAACGGAAGACTGCATGTAATTATGATCGTTAGATAGAGGACAAAAGCCTTAATTACACTGATATGCTTTTGCAGAGAGCAGAATCTAATTTTTCACTCTCGCATGCCTGGAGAAGAGGGGAAAAAGACAGAATTTCTTTTGCCACTTCAATGGCAACAGCTCTGAACTTGAAAGCGGGACAGTTTTTTTTCTCTCCGGGGCTCATGCAAGATTAAAGACTGCAGGTCTTCTGCTTCTGACAGAGTGATTGTACTTTACCATCAATTTATCTGTCCTTAACCTCTCATCACACACAGCGTTTGCTTCCCCCTGTGCAAAAAAGGGCTCATCTCTTTCACCAACACAGCTGCTGTTTTTGGACAGCGCCATGTTTTTTTAGTTAACTTACCTCAGAGAACTTCAAAAGAGAATCACAGAACATACCTCACGCAGTAAAGACTTGCTGAACAAGGGTAACAACTGCAAATATCCATGCTTTAAAAAGTAATGCAACAGACTTCAAAGTGCTGAGTGGAATTTGAAGATTTTATAAGGCGCTCGGCTGGCAAGCGCGATGGCATTACGTGTGTTAATGTGGCTCGTTTAGACTGGCTCGCATCCAGATACGACACACAATTTCACAATGGAAAGATGCAACACACACACACACACACACACACACATATATTTTTTTTACAGGGCTGCATCTCAACATGGAAAGAATTGAAGACTTAAATTAAACGCAGTTGGGAATGTGGCTCATTCCACCGCTGAAATGCATAAAATTAATAAATACTTCAGAAAAACACACTGTGATATTTGATACTGTGCAGGGCCAAGATGAAGTATCTGTTGAGTTTTTTTTAAAGGTGCAGTATGTAAGTTTGACACCCAGTGGTTGAACTAGGTATTGCAGTCCTGGATCAAAATAAACGCAAGCGCTGGTTGCCAGATTGAGGATTAACTGGAGCGAGTGTTCTATTAAAAGCAATGGCATGCGATAGAAGAAATATTTTTCATATTAAAAGATATTTCTGTTCTAACCAACTCCTCGAATTGATATTTTAGAAACAGAAAACTGACAATAACCCCTTCCACACATACAGACCTTTCCAGAAAGGAATCATGTGTGAACAGGCCCTTTTTGAAAATACCTACTTTTGAATAAATTTGTTCCGGCAATTTTCCGGAAAGAGAAGTTGTAACATTACCCATAATTTGCTGGAATGCTGCGCTGTGTGAACGCAGAATGAAAATTGCCAGAATTTTACAGTTCTATCCTGCTATCATCCCGTAAAGGTATTTTCCCGTGTTTCTCACATATTTTCAGTCTTTCTCTGAAGGGTGGCAGATGAACATTAAAGAGCCGAGCCTCCCTATACGGAACCCATACCGCCGAACCACCAGTGGCCGCCCCTTGCTCTTAAATGTGAGTCTGTTCTGTGCTTTCGCTTTGTTTAGGCATGAAAACACTTTGAAATAAATATAAAAACCGCAGGACTCCCTTTCTTTTTCATTATAGGTGCCATCTCCCCTCTATAGTGATAAATAGACGATGTTTCCCAAACGGATTCTGTACACGCGATTTGAAGCGGAGCGAAAGTCTGGGTTTTGGGTGTGTGTTTGAACAGACATATACACATAATTAATATTAATAATATCTAAAGTTGTCAATCTTGGTGGGGTTTTTTTCAAACACAACTAATTTTGTCCTAAATGAGCTTAAAAAGTTAGGGAAGCAATCGAAAGCTTTCATTATAACGTTAGATCTGTGCATTTTTAAAGTGACACCTGTTATTTGATGTAATGAAAAATTACATTAAATTAAAATGGCCGTGCCCAACTGAGGCTGGTTTCTCTCAAGGTTTTTTTCTTCACTTTCGCCAATTAGTGAAGTTTTTTTCCCTCTCCGCTGTCGCCACTGGCTTGCTTGGTTCGGGATCTGTAGAGCTGCGCATCATTGGATTTGCTCTTCAGTGTTTGGACTCTGATTTTTAAACCACACTGAACTGAGCAAAACTGAACTAAACTTAAACACTAAAAACTGAACTAAACTGTTCCTATTTACTACAAAATTTTATGTGAAGCTGCTTTGACACAATCTACATTGTAAAAGCGCTATACACATAAAGGTGAATTGAATTGAATTAATGAAAAGAAAAAAATCTAAATAAATAAGAGATTAGTTCGTTGTTCTTTAATCAGAATGTGTAAGTTATACAGTGAAGAAACGGCTGATGAGATTTGATATTGATAATGAGCTTGAATCTATTTCATTATAATAGCTTTTCATTTTAATAAGCTGAACTGTTTGCTAATGTATTTGCTGCTAATGTATACAATTTTTTTTTTTTGTAAATAATAATAATAAAACATACTACTGACCATTTAACTGTTTATTTACAATGAAACAGCTCCAAATGAACATATTTAGTAATTTGGGGATTTTTTAAGGGGGTGGGGGGGGTATCAGGGAAAATCCCTTATTATGGTGGGCATATCCCTTATTTTCACATCCCAATGTTGACAGGTAGGATTCAGATACGTTCACATCCGCGCTGTTTATGAAAATAAAGGCCATTGAATATTTTTCCAGACACATTTAGCTGCTAGATGTTAGTCAGATAACGTTTCTAAGTTTCTTCTTAATGCCAAATGTGTAAAAAATTATCAATAAAATGCTTATGATAAACCATTGTTTGTTTACCTTCGAGTTCTGCTTCAGTTGCTTGAAGCGTGTGCACGTGAAGCAGCCGGTGAGCGCCAGCACACACACATACTGTATATATCTCGACATGCGAAAGTGTTCCTCTATATGTTTACATCAAAGTTGACAAAGCAGCCGAATAAATGCTAAAGCTTTACACAAAAGTGAAACCCTTAACAAAAGTGAATGCCCTTAACTGGAAGGGCATCTGCTGCGTAAAACATATGTTGGATAAGTTGGCGGTTCATTCTGCTATGGCGACCCCAGATTAACGAAGGAACTAAGGTGAAAAGAAAATGAATGAATGAATATTTATATTATTTGCTAATTAATAACATCATGTGAAACTCTGAATCTAATTCTCATTTCGGAGTCTGCTACTGTCCACCAGACGTCGCATTTCGGTTGCGGATGCATGCTTTGAGAGCATTTCTGACTGAATGAGTGTAATATATGCTGTTTTCCACCAGGGCAACCTGGGGTGCTTAAATATAATTGGCTAATGTGGCAGTGAGCGGGTTAAAAGAATCAAAACAAAGACAGCGTTCCAGCACGTAACTCACATTTTCAAAGCAGAATATCTTGACTTCAGCATTGTTTTTTAGATAATCAAGTTTGTTCACTTAGCATGTTTCCTAAATATCTGCAAACATGTTATGGTATTTTGCTTTAGAAGAGTTAAAAACTTACATACAGCACCTTTAAAGTTGCTGGTTTGGTTGCTGTTAGGCGAGGGTAAGGAACACTGATGACAATCACAACTGTGTCTTTGAGCAAGGCACATGAGTCAGTTTATCATAAATCACATTAGAAGAAAACTATCTGTTAAATGTCAACCAAAAAAAATTATCTGTTAAATGACAACTATCAAAGGAAGAAGAAAACTGTCGTTGCTTTCATGTACAATTTACAGTTGAAAGAACAGGTTTGATTGGAATCTTATTCTAGCAATAGCTGGAATTCCAAAAAAGAATTCAAAAGACGTTCCAGTCTTTTGAACATGGCAATGGCCTTCTCATATTACATGAGCTGTAGAGTTAGCGCACTAATAAGGAACCTGGTACAGTAGTTGGAGGTATTAACTATCAGACTGGAGAACTAAATCCCTTATTTTCCCTTGTTGTATATCCACTACCACTATATGAGCTCTGAAGTCATGTATACCAGCCAACAGTGACATCAACAACGTCGAAGATTGGAGATTCTTTTGTGATTCAAGCTGTGCTTATGTTGTGGGTTATGGGTTTCATAATAATGGATGGATGGAATGCAGACATACGTTATGCTATTGAAAGAGCAAAAAAGACTAAATCACTTACTGTATGACAGCTTGTAGTGCTACATATCATCATGACTGAGAAAAGAACAAAAGGCCACAGACAAAGATAACAGATATATGTGTATTTGTATCTCGTAACACTTTAAAGTAAAGTGCTGGGGTTTTAACTGCCATGTTTTTACCCAGTCAGCACACAATTACATTACTCGTAGTTCCTTTTGTGCTGGATTATACCCCAACTCTGAAGCATGAACTAATTTAGTTAGAACCCTTAATAAATTTAGTTCCACCAATATGTGGGATATGGGTGAAACAGTGGCGCAGTGGGTGGTGCTGTTGCCTTACAGCAAGAAGGTCACTGGTTTGAGCCCTGGCTGGGTCAGTTTTGCAACTCTGTGAAATACACTTTTTCATCAAATTCTGTCTAATTCCTGTTAAAATATAAATAAAAAGTTAAAATAATCTAATTTCTTATTAATTATGGCGTGACACGGCAAGAAGGTCGCTGGTTGAGTCCCGGCTGGGTCAGTTGGCATTTCTGTGTGGAGTTTGTATGTTCTCCCCGTGTTCGTGTGGGTTTCCTCCGGGTGCTCCGGTTTCCCCCACAGTCCAAAAACATGTGCTGTAGATGAATTAGGTAAGCTAAAATGTCCGTAGTGTATGTGTATATGTCCTGGTCCTCCAGTTTGGGGGTTGAGCATTGAGCTAACAACCCACGTCATAAAAAAAAAAAGCTAGACGTTACGAAACACCAGCATGGTGAGGCTAAATATCAACTTCGATATAAATAGAGTAAATGAGTAATATGTGGGATATAAAGTAAAATTGTTCCCAATTCCTGCAGTGAGAACATGCTAAAAAGAAGAATACTATCACCAATATTTCTAGGAACAATTTTGTCTTATCCTCAGCCACAACCCAGGTCTTTGGAAACAATTGAAGCGACGCAGACAGCTGTCAAATTTGATTTTATAATCGCACCAATTAAATCATCAGTAATCTTTTGCTTAGCTTGTCAGCAGATTACGGTGTAATGCGTTTCACAGTAACCCGTTACTGTATTCTAATTACATTTTTGAGAAACGCAGTATTCACGAATTACATTTTATATTTGTGTAATTTTATTACAGTTCCTAAAGTCAGTGTAATTGCATCACTAACATTACACTTATAGATTTTAGAAGAAAAAAAATGCTTCTTTTAAATCACGTTTTCAGCTGCAACGTCAGTTAATAAGCATGAGCTTTTAAATCACTAGAGAACACGAGCTGAAATGGTTGCTCTCGAGAGCGGCTGCTTCTTCAAGTGGAAATACAGATATTACTTTGATTTCATTCAGCGTAAAAACAAATATATTGCTCTGAAATGCAGTCTATGTCCAGTCTCTAAAGAACTTTCGACTGCTTTTAACCTGACCAGTAACTTGTTCAAGCACTTAAACAGGAAGCATTCTACAACAATACTCGTAATTTAGGAGGACACCAGCGGCCAAAAACACGGCGGCCCAAATTGAATTTTTGTGAAGGATTAGGAGAGAAGGTATTTTCTGAATGTGAAGAGAAGCGTAGCTGCTTATGGGGCCATTCACATATCGTGTCTTTTGTGCGCACACATATTGGGAACACAAATAACGGAGAAGCACTTTAGCAACGAGACCAACAGCGTGTAAGTACATTTAGACTTGTTTTCAGATGTTGTGTATGGTTAGAGGACACTTAGACTTGTTTTCAGGTGTTGTGTATGGTTTAAAAAAAAAACAAAAAAACTTACATTAATAATGCTTTGCTTCTTAGACTTTACACACCTGAAACTTGCCTACAGCACTTGTTCACTATTGCTCTTATAGTTGTGTAAATTGCTTCCTTGTCCTCATTTGTAAGTCACTTTGGATAAAAGCGTCTGCTAAATGACTAAATGTAAATGTATTACAATCGCTCGCATTTTCCAGGCGCACGTAGTTGAAAACCTCGAGTCACATGACAAGAAATGACCGATCAGCTTCATACTTTGTATGGAATAAACATATTTTAGTAGACAAACACAGAACACCCAAACACTGCAGTGCAGGATCCATTTGACTTCTAAATGTCTTTTTTTGTGAGAAAAAAAAAAGACAAACAGGACTGGAATATGAATGATGAGAGAAGTTTTGGGGGCGAAATATCTCTTTAAGTCTTTTGTCAAGCTGCTGTGATCGCCCCATTGTAATGTTTCTCAGTGAATATTAAATTACTGTCAGAGCTGCAGTTTATTTAGTATTTTTATAGGTATATTTTATATGTTTTAAAAGTAACTTTAAAGTATAGTAATTAGTAATCAGATTACTTTTTACATGAATTAATGAGTAATGTAATCAGATTACAATTTTCCAGTAGTAATCAGTAATTTGTAATCTATTACAGCTATGGCGCTGCATAGTAAACGCTGCACTATGTAAAAGAAGCTGCTGGAGATTTACATCTGATTACAGAGCTAGTTTTTACATGTATGCACATGAAAACTCTCCTTTGACTAATTGCGCAGCCCTACTTCACACTACTCATATTCATAAAGAGCAAACTTTTAAACATTGTGAAGTTGGCACAAATTCAAATGTAAATCCTTCACCCAGACATCATGCAATTTCTAACACACCAAAAAAACAATCACAACATCCCTCGATATTGCTCTTCAGAAGCGTGACACTCTCGTCTTCAAACACTTGACAGAGACAGTAAATACCCCTGAAGTCTCAGAAGTGCTCTAATATTGTTCAGTGCTGAAACGATGGTCTCCAGCCTTATATTGCACATCATATCTCAGCTGCGGTGAGTCATCCTCGCTTTTCACAACTCATATTTTGGGTTATTGCAGGGCTTGATGGGGGTGACGCAAGAGTGATAGACGTGTCACAAGTCCGCCGAAGCAGAAAGGCAGACATAATAGCACTGAAAAAGAGAGCTAGCGAGTGAGAGAGAGAGAGCGAGATACTGACAAAAGGAAGAAGGAAAGAAACACCCAGATAACAAACACAACAACATCAAACGCTGCAGTTCTTGGCAAACGCACTTGGCAGAAAGAACGGATAAGCGTGTCTGAGAAGGGCCTCTCTCTTTCCCTCTTTTATTCTCTCCCTGTGTTATTAAAAAAAGGTAATTACAGACATAAATTCAGATGACATCTGGGGTGCATTTTTTTTCTTCTCCCCCTCGTTCTTTTTGCGGAGGATTGTGGGTGTTTCTTTTTTTCCAAAATACATTCATAAGTTGTTTCTGTGCCACACCCAGCAGACGCTGCCAGGAACACTTTTAGCTGAGAGCTGAGATACACTTGAGGGAGAGGGGCTGAAATAATAAAGAGACGTCTTGTTATTGCTAATAAGACAGTCTGTCTTTTCTGAATGTTTGAAGAGATTGTTCAGCCAAAAATGACAACTCTGGCATCATTAATTCACAATGTTGCTCAAAGGCCGGTGCAACTTTCTCTCTCCTACAGAACACAACAGGAAAAATCTGAATAATGTAGAGCTCCGCGATGCAGAAAACGTGGATGGAAGTATGGGATCCAGTCATTAAAACTTGGAATGTTGCAGAATTTATGCATGAGTAAATCATAAGTAGTGATGTACAATGGAGTAAATCATGATCTGGGCTAGTGTGATAAAAAATATGGTGTATACATCTGCAGTCTTACTATATGAAGACATGAACACACAAACACTCCATTCTTAATGTACTACAATTACTAGCTTAGTAAAAGATTATTATATTATTTTATATTAGCATATTATAATGGTTTCTAAATGACCACGTGACACTTTGAGGGCTGCTGGCTTGGTGTCGGGGGTGAGGTGTCTGAATAACACAGCTGAGAACTGGGTAAGAAACTACTATGCAGTTTCGGGCAGCCGCTGCGATTGGAAACTATACCATAGTCGGAGACCCAGGCATGTTACAGACTGTACCAAAAAGCAGAGGACCGTGGGGGTGGGGAGTGAAATTACGGGTGTTTTCCAGGAGAAATAACACGTACACACCGTTAAGCTATATTTTTTTTCGATAGTCTACAGAACAAACCATCATTACACAATAACTAGCCTAATTACCCTAACCTGCCTAGTTAACCTAATTAACCTAGTTAAGCCTTTAAATGTCACTTTAAGCTGTATAGAAGTGTCCTTAAAAATATCTAGTCAAATATTATTTACTGTCATCATGGCAAAGATAAAATAAAACAGTTATTAGAAATGAGTTATTAAAACTATTATGTTAAGAAATGTGTTGAAAAAAAATCTTCTCTCCGTTAAACAGAAATTGGGGAAAAAATAATCAGGGGGCTAATAATTCTAACTTCAACTGTACATATGTATATGTGTGTGTGTGTGTGTGTGTGTGTGTGTGTGTGTGTGTGTGTGTGTGTGTGTGTGTGTGTGTGTGTGTTTACATTTATTAACACTAGAACTTTTTCCAGTGATGGGTTGCAGCTGGAAGGGCATCCGCTGCGTAAAACATACTGTATGCTGCATAAGTTGGCGGTTCATTCCGCTGTGGTGACCCCAGATTAATAATGGGACTAAGCCGAAAAGAAAATGAATAAATGAACATTAGAACAACCAGAAAACCAGTCATTCTGATTGTTAATTTAAAACTACCGAATTGACTTTTTGTCAGGTCATTTATTCCCAAAGCTTCTATCGGGATCTTAGCATTAAGCTTTGAATGTCTGTCATCATATTTAATGAAGTCATCACTCTAAAAATACTGTGTATGAAGGTGCAAACCTCATTTTGTCAGGCAAACAGGAGGGCAGAAATGTTGTTTTTTAACCGTTTGAAAATGTATGTTTTTGCACATTTATGAAAAGTCAGGGTACATAAGTTTGCTTTAACAAAAATAATTAAATTACAAACTTTAAAATCGGTCAAAATGACTCTAGTGTTAATGTCATGTATTAGATCCTTTGAAATAAATGTTCCTCAGATGAATTATTCAGTAATGTTTTAGACATCACTAGTAATTTACAGAGTAGAACAGGGCGTGATGATAACATTTTCAGTGAAATATATAATAAAATAAAACAAAAATTTCCAGAATTACAGATAAGTTGCAAAATTTTCTATGACTATTAGTGGATAGTCAACACTGAACTCTAATGTGAAACGGGCACAACTAATTCAACAGTACAGCGCACTAATAATAATGATAATAATATCTGGAACTTCCTTCCATAAAATGATTATTCCACATAATTATTCCTTCCTTGTGACTTTCACAACAAAACATCATTAATGCAGGAAGTGAACTAATAGTTATCGCCTTACTTTCAAAGTTGACTGATTACATTGAGAACTGCAAATATATTTTTTTTGTATCAGACTTTCTTACACTGTAAAAATGTTACTTAACAGTTTCCATATTTTGTAATTCATGTAATTCAAGTGTTTTACCATTTATTTGCATTATAGGACCTTGATCTCTGCTCTGTGGCCTTTAAAGTATAACAAAGTGACTTTTGAGATTTTAGTAGTTTGAAATAATGTATAAAAATTAATATAGAGAGGAATAAGTCAGTAAAATAACAGAAAATGTACTGGCAGTTTAATACAAGGGTTTTGTTCTGCTATATACAACACCAACCCAGACAATATATCACTTTAAACTATTAAAAATATTAATTAAAGTCACTTTTCAAGTTAAAAAGTTGTTGGAAGAAAGATTAAGGTCCTATAATGCAAATCAAAAGCATTTCAAGAGTTCACACTTAGCAGATGATTGATAATAAAGCATGTTTGGCATGCTGTCCAGGGAGAGAGCCCTGAGCTCAGAAGACCCTTTAGCCTGGGGCTTCCTCCAGGTTCATAAGGCGAGAGGGAAGTCTGAGCTCAGGTAGGTCTCGAGAGCTCCGCTGAGTTAGTTCTTTGGGACTATTATAGATTACTGGAGATGCCACAATGTGATAGACCACTAACTGAACAGCATGTGTTTGTGCGTTGGAAGCCTAGAACAAATGCTTATAAACTGTGCCAATTCGGTTTGATCAATTCACTTATGCCGCATGTTTTTGGACTGTGGGAGGAAATCCGGGAACCCGGGGTAAACCCATGCGAGCATGGGGAGAACATGCAAACTTCACACAGATAAGCCAACTGCCACCCTGTCTAGGAAAGAGGGGGAGGAATGGGGGTGGATGAGGGGATTCTTCAAGATAAAGATAAGGTAAGACAATCTGGTTATTTATAGTGTGTTTGGAATCGCCTGATTGGCAAATCATGTGATAACTAATACGGGACCTGCCATGGTCAATCATAAGCACGTGATCCTCTCGAAATTAGTTTATAAATGAATTTCACAAATGAACATGGAAATTTTTAAATAATATATATAAACATAAATCAAAACATATGGAAATGGCTTATTTACGGATATTTTTTACAGTGCATTATTTAATTAAATATGTTATAATTTAGTAAAAAACTGGTTTATAATTTTTGTTTCATTTCATAGGCATATTAGAGAGAGAATTTTACTGTAGAACTCTTTTTGTGTATTGTGGATGTTTTATTTAGATCAGACTGAAATAAATACTGAAAAGCCAAAAAGATCAAAACCTCAAAATTGACAGGAGACTGAAAAATCAGTGTGTCTAACACATCTAGAGTTTGGTCAGCACCTAATGCTCTCCAGAGGCTTTCACACTGACAGCCTCTTTATTGCTGAGGTCATGTAGTGCTGTATTGTTGCTTGTTGTAGGTGTTTCTATTGCTGGATGCTTTAATGTTTCTGGTGGGCTGGCGGTATCAGCACATGAATCAAAATCTCTTGGGATGCCCACATTTTTTATTATGTCCATGTACGTGGGCAAATACAAATTATGGACAACAGTAAAACAGCTCACTGGAATAATAACTACGGCTCCATTTCACAAACATTTAACTTGTTGTTGCCAGAACTTGGTTTGTTTAATTAGCTAATGTTTATTCTGATATTTAGGAAACGGGAGGCCTGGTGATGGATAAAATAATATTGGCAATTAATTTTTAATTTTAAAAATACAAAAGTCAATAATAATCTTTAAATGTATGCTTTAATTATTGTAAATTAAATTACATGTAAATAAATAAATAAACCAGTTATATGACAGCAATTTAGACTACTTTTTTTTTATTTTGAACTTTTACTTTACCTTTTTTATTTATTTATTTATTTATTTGTTTGTTTGTTTGTTTGTTTGTTTATTTCCTTATTTATTTATTTATTTTTATATAATTCACTTTAAAATATATATTTTCTTTTAAGAATTAATCCATCAAAATACATAAAATGCAATAATATAATTGAAATAACGTCATCATTAAATCATAATAATAATGGCAGGAATTATTATTATTATTATTATTATTATTATTATTGCGAATTTAATAAAATTTTAAATATATCAAAGCAAACTCAAAGCAATACGTAAATAAATAATTTATTAAAAAAATTACATGAACAATTTTTCTATTTTGGACTGAAGTTGTAATAGTTGTCCCAATGCAATGCATAACATGGATAATTCTTTAAATTATGATACAATAATAAATAAAACTTTAAATGTAGATTTTTTAAAAATAAATTCAATTTCATTCAATTTTAAATTGAACAGTTTTACTCAATGTAGATTTTCCAATTAAGTCCATGTGCAGAAAGTTCTAATTTCACCTATTTCAACCCTTTTTCAAGATATAAGATAAGTCTTTTGTGTCTCTAGAATTTGTCAAGTTTCAGCTTAAAACACCCATCAGATTATTTATTATACCTTTTTAAATCTGGGAAATTTGAGCTGTTATGACATTGTAGCTGTTTTTGTTGCCTGTGACTTTAATGCAAATGAGCTAGTTCTCCCCGCCCACCGTTCTCACATGTATGTCAGAGCCAGAGATGCGTGTAGCCTTCACTTAGATAAAAAGCACAGTGACAGACAAGGATTAAGCAGGTCTCCCTTACTACAGTAAGAACTTTCCAAATGTTATTTAATCTGCTTGTTGTGGAGTTAATTCAAGCCTTTCTGCAATGATGAGTCACACACAATATCCTTACAAAGTTCACACACACACTCATGCATTTACCTTTGCACTGTTTTTGCAAAGCCGATGTGACAGAATACACGGTAATATCCACTGCTGTGTGGACATCCTTTATGTTAATGTACAACATAAACCTGATGTAAGTCCACAAACTGGGATTGAAGTGTCTTCTTTTATAATTATACTGACATGTGGCTGTAATGATGAATTTACATATCAATTTTACTGTATTTATTACAAACATGCACAATGTTTTAAAAATGATTAAATTTGTAAAACTTATTCTTGAGTTGCAGATGATCACAGAGAGCTAAACAAATCTTTTAATCTCAGTTGCTTAGCGCATGTCCTCTCTGATGTGTATGATCATACGCATTACTGCGAAGACATGTTAATACGCAGCTGGCAATCAATTCGGTGGGCGGGGAAACCACACTCCTACATCATGTTGCGGTGGGCCTCTAAATATCAGGGATTTGGATCCTATTTTATCATCAAGACATTGAAAAAAGAGACTTTTTGTGTTTCTATCACTCCAATTTGACAGTGGACACTTTACCTACACTCAGTTCTGTCCAAACAGCTTACAAAAGTTGATTTTCATCATAGGTGCCCTAAAAATTATTTCCAGTTTCTGTCAGTATGTTGTATGAACACCTCTTTACGGAAATGCAGTGGAGTTTTAGTAGAGCAGTGTATTTAAAGAGCAGCAATTATCTAGTTTTAGTGCTGCACTTCACAGTTTGGTGTAAAACACCTATAAAAGGACTATATTAAGCGTCTGGGGTTTGGTGATTTGTTGGTAAATCATTCAAAAGCGTCCTCACATCCTCTTTTCTGCTTTTGGATCTGCTCGTCTGTCATTAATTCACATACTCAAGTCGTGTTCCTGTTTTGGCATACTCCCTCCTGTTAGACACACTTATCCAGCCCCAAATACATGTGTTTTGGTTTAACTTTTTTTTTTGGTTCTTTTACAGTTTCGACAGCTGGATCTGCTTCGGAACGAAATTAATTTGTTGATGTTTTGGATCATTCCATAAAAAACAGACTATTAATATGCTTTCATTTTCTGCTCGGGGGAATTTGAGAGTGTAGATTTGTTTATGAGGCAGGCGTTTCTGACGGGCTTTTGTTTGTGTTACGCCGCGCTTTATTCATGACCCATTTGTCTATTGTACGTGAGATTTACACTGGGAGAGACAAAGAGAATCCAACACACAAGTCAATGGGGTCGTTACAAACATCTTGCGCAAAAAAAAAAAAATCTTCATTTGGAGTGTGACATTCAAGAAAAACAAACAAAAGCAATGGCCCTACAACAGAACCCTATTCTCCGTATGCCACAGAGGTGCTCTGATCAGGATTTTTGGGGCCGATCACCGATTACCACTCACTTGAAGCCATGTCAGCCGATACTGATTACAGGGTGTAATTGAAGCCTTTTATTAATCATGTTTTTATAAATATAGATTACAAATATTATATGACAACTGAATTTATTGACAAGCAACATACCAACCCAAAACACAGCAGCCTGTGCTTGGTTAGCTAATAAGAACAGCTAAGGGCAGAGTTTCCACAAACTAGGGCCCACGGGTCAAAGTTGGCCTATGATAACCTTTGATTTGGCCATCCATCCCCTCTGAGAAGAGAGGCAGAATGTTGGGGGTAATGCATTTAATACACATTGCCATTTCTACTTTTAACGTAACCTTTTATATGTTTGTTTTATTGTTAAGCTACAAAAAGCATATTTACATTAAATAGTGTGAATGAATCTGATTTTTTTAATGAACATACTGTTGCTCAATGGATAGAGCACATTTCAGAAGTCATCGGTGAGCAAATTAAGGAAAAGGCAGGCATTAGTATTAGTAATAATGCATTAGTTAATATGATTAAAGTAATGTTTTATTTTAAAATAATAGAGGAAATTAATTATGGCAACTTTGTAATACAGCTTGATATATTTACCTTCGGCTCACAGCCCTCAATCAAGTTTGGTTTTTGGCCCTTCATAAGAAAAAGTTTGTGCACTCATGGTTTAGAGCTTGACAATTACAACTTTCCAGAAGAATATAAAAAAAATCTATAAAATAAAATAAATGTAGCTCTAGAAACTTTAGGCAGGAAAAAAATGTCAGAAAAAAAGACTATAGCTGAAATATTGGTTCAAACCAGTCAGCTCATATCTCTGTAATATACTCTCTATTAGAAGAAAGCAAACCACAGTCCTGGGGCTTTAGTGCATCAGAGAAAATAAGGAAAATAAAAAATATATATATTATAATTGTTATTACTACAATAGCATGTATTTAATCAGTGGCGGTTCTAGCTTAAATTGCACCCTGGGCGAATTATCCCATATACGCCCTTCAACACCTCCAACAACCCCTCGCCCCATCAAGTCCTAGAAAAAAGACCATTTAACATGTACTTTTTAAAAAAATGTTGTTTTAACCCAAAAAACTAAAATATGGATAAAATTTGGATTATTAAAAATATGTATATTTCATTCATTCATTCATTCACTTTCTTTTTTGACTTAGTCCCTTTATTAATCTGGGGTCGCCACAGCGGATTGAACCGCCAACTTATCCAGCATATGCCCTTCTAACTGCAACCCATCACTGGGAAATATCCATACACACTCATTCACACACATACACTACAGACAATTTAGCCTACCCAATATAACACGTCTTTGGACTTGTGGGGGAAACCAGAAGACACCCACACCAACATGGGGAGAACATGCAAACTCCACAGAGAAATGCCAACTGACCCCGCCGGGGCTCAAACCAGCGACCTTCTTGCTGTGAGGCGATTGTGCTACCCACTGCACCACCGTGCTGCCTAATGTATATTTATTAAAAATAAAATTATTATTAATATTGTTCAATGATTATTCTAAATAAATAACAGAAAGCAATCCTAAATGTAACTGGAAAACAATGTAAAGACAAAACTGGAGTGATATGCTCACTTAAGAAATATTTTGCATGAATATTAATTATGGCAATTCTATAGAATACAAAAATATGTTTTCTAGAATTATCTGTTCGTCTTAGACCGGACTCAAGGATGAGAATTAATGTAATTAAGTCTTACCTCCCTGACTCTATGCCTCCTTTCTGCTTGATAGCCATGCTTAGTCAAAATAAGATCATCATCCTATTATAAGCTTCAGTTTTGTCAACTTGCAAAACTCGCTGCGGGTTGACACCTCGTGTCACAAAAGTGACAGAAAAGGCCATTACTCCGATTTCACAGAGCATGAATGGCACATGTTTTATCGCCGTGCCGCGTACATGTAAACAAGAGCAGGAGCAGCGAGTGTGAGGCACGCAGGAATGTTTTTCTGCGCGCATGCGTCAGTTTCCACATAGAGATAAACAAACTTGCGCTTGCAAAAGACGCCAAATGTGAATGGCCCCTAACGTCTTTTTGCTGGGATTACCACTCTAAATTTTTATACATTTGCATATTTTTTTTGCACATCTCCCGGTGCCGCCCCCAGCAAGATCCCACCCTGGGCGATCGCCCTAAATACCTATGCCAAAAGAATCAAACAGACAAGTCAATGGGGTTGTTATCAACATCTTGCCAAAAATAAAACTTAATTTGGAGTGCGACATGCGAGAAAAACAAACGATAGAAATGGCCCTACAAGAGAACCCTGCTCTACATCTTCATACTTTCAAATATCGTGCTTCTGTAAGGTGGCGAAATTTTTGGATTTATACTGGGAGAGGCCAAAAGAATCAAACACACAAGTCAATGGGGTCATTCCCAACATCTTGGGCAAAAAAAAACTTCATTTGCAGTGTGACATGCAAGAAAAACAAACAATAGAAATGGCCCTACAACAGATGGTGAAATTTGAGATTTATACTGGGAGAGGCAAAAAGAATCAAACAGACACGTCAATGGGGTTGTTACAAACATCTTGCACAAAAATAAAACATCATTTGGAGTGCCACATACAATAAAAACTAACAAAAGCAATGGCCCTACAACAGAGCCCTGCTGTACATCTTCATACTTTTCCATGTGGTGTATCTACAAGGTGGCGATATTTGAGATTTACACTGAAAGAGGCAAAAATAATCAAACACTGAAATCAATGGGGACATTACCAACATCTTGTGTAAAATAAAACTTAATTTGGAGTGTGACATGCAAGAAAAACAAACAAAAGCAATGGCCCTACAACAGAACTGGGACAACAACTATCTGGCTTCTGTAAGGTGATAAGATTCGAGATTTACACTGGGAGAGGCCAAAAGAATCAAACACACAAATCAATGGGTCCTTACCAACATCTTGCGCAAAAATAAAACTTCATTTGGAGTGGGACATGTGCTAAAAACAAACAAAAGCAATGGCCTTTTAGCAGAACCCTGCTGTACATCTTCATACTTTCCCATGTCAAGCAATCTACATGGTGGCAAGATTTGCGATTTACACTGGGAGAGGCAGAAAGAATCAAACAGACAAGTCACTGGTGTAGTTACCAACATCTTGTGTAAAAATAAAACGTAATTTGGAGTGCGACATACAATAAAAACAAACAAAAGCAATGGCCTTTTAACAGAACCCTGCTGTACATCTTCATACTTTCCCATGTTGTGCATTTGCAAGGTGGCGACCACATTGCATTAGTCATGCCCGAGGCTGTATTACGACACAATCGAGGCCGAGATCATGCTTTTCACCGCCACGGCCTTCAGGGAGCGACTGCATGCTTAATTAAAGATGGAGGAAGGCCTTCTCAATAGAAACAGAATAATTAAAGTGCTTTCAGAAGCCGGATGAGTGCAACAGCAGGAGCGAACAGTGAAAAGTGCTGTATGTATCTCATCTCTCAGCCCTCGCTGGACCTGCTGGGGGTCGTGATGTACAGTACAGCGAGCTGAAAGAATTAGAAAGACAAAAGGAAATAAAAATAACACCTGTTTTTGAACTCCTAGGGGGAGAGTATGGGAAAGAGTATGGGAAAAAGAACAGCCATTTTCTTCGTGTTGTTATGAATATGCACATTTACATGCAGCCAATTAATCTGTTTGGAATTGGATTGACGGTTCAGTCGGATTCAAAATCTTTCATGTACAGCAGTGTTTCTCAACCACGTTCCTAGAGGACCACCAACACTGCATGTTTTGGATGTCTCCTTTGTCTGTCAGACCCATTACAGGTCTTTCAATCTCTGTTAATGATCTGAATCCGGTGTGTTTTGGGAGACACAGAATATGTGTAGAGCTGGTGGGCCTCCAAAAACATGGTTGAGAAACACTGATGTACATTAAACAACTTAATCGATCCGACTGAGCTCTGAATATAATTTCAATTGGATTGGAAAGGCTGGTTTATTCATTTTCTATTCTGATCCAAAAGCATAAAATGACCATCTAAATACTTGAATCTGTCTGACTAAATACTTTCTCAATCTAAAGTCTATAGGTCACATGTGCAGTGCAATGCCGACATGCATTAGCCTGCACATATTTTGATAAATGCATGATAAAGCATGTAAAATCACTGACTGTTATTATTCCAAACAACTAAAATTTCGAAATGTCGATAGAATACACTATATAATAGTAGACTAACTGAATAGTGTCCTTTTCACATTAAAGAGTTCAATGTTGACTATCCACAAACAGTCACTAGCTATGTTTCCATCCACTTATTTTTATGCACATTTTTGATATGCGCATAAAAAAACAGTTGATAGAAACGCCATGATGCACATAAATGTTGATAATACACTGATACACTGATGTCCTTTAAAGACCTTAATGAAAAATTTGGAATCCCAATGATGCATTTTTTTTAAATACTTATAAAATCACAGCTATATTAACGTCAAGCAAAACTGCTCACTAGCTAGACCTCTACAAACAGAATTAGAAAAAAATATGTTTTATGAGAATCCTATGACAAATTATATGTCATTGTTTTATAGCAAATTGGTCAATGGCTCTAAAAAAACATCAGAATCCAAGAAAGATTCTTGGTGTACAGATTTTTAGAATGACCTGACAGATTTAGAATGTAGCCAAATATGTGTTAAAGCCCAGAACATGTCAATTAATGATAAAATATAACTGGGCAATGCATACTTATATCCCATCTGAAAAACTAAACAAGTTTAACCCAAACATCCCAGATATTTGTTTCAAATGGCAAAAACATAAAAGAACATTCTGTCATTGCATCTAGGAATGTGAAGATTTTCTGTCAAAACGTAATCACATTAATCTCCTCAATTATTTTAAAACCAATTCCAGTTACACCTGAAGTATGTGCTTTGGGTTTATTTCCTGTAAGTTTGTCACCAGTTTACCAGGTTATCAAACTAAAATGATTGACATAAGTCTTGTTATTGCAAGGCGTTTCATAGCACTCTATTGGAAGAACATAGAAGGTCCATCTATTGACCACTGGCTGAAAGATTTGACACATTACATTGCACTGGAAAGAATCATCTACAGTATAAAGGGCAAATTAAAGGAGTACCATAAACTTTGGGATCTGTTTATACAATTTTGGAACAAAACCATACAATGGCACAAGCAAATATTTCTCACACTACTGGTTAATTGATTGATATGTGTACAGTTGAAGTCCGAATTATTAGCCCCCCTTTGAATTTTAACAGAACAAGGACATTTTCACAGTATGTCTGATAATATTTTTTCTTCTGGAGAAAGTCTTATTTGTTTTATTTCAGCTAGAATAAAAGCATTTTTAAATTAAAAAAAACATTTTAAGGCCAAAATTATTAGCCCCTTTAAGCTGTATATTTTTTGATAGTCTACAGAACAAACCATCATTATACAATAACTTGCCTAATTACCCTAACCTGCCTAGTTAACCTAATTAACCTAGTTAAGCCTTAAAATGTCATTTTAAGCTGTATAGAAGTGTCTTGAAAAATATCTAGTCAAATATTATTTACTGTCATCATGGCAAAGATAAAATAAATCAGTTATTAGAAATGAGTTATTAAAACTATTATGTTTAGAAATGTGTTGAAAAAACTTCTCTCCGTTAAACAGAAATTGGGGGAAAAAATAAACAGGGGGGCTAATAATTCTGACTATATGTGCATTTTTGTATGTGGAATACAATATATGTTTTTCTTTGCCTTAGCCCATGCTTAACAATACATTTACCTGTTAAACGGAATTTGGATGCTTTGGGGGTGGGAGGGGGTAAGTGTTAAAATGTAAAAAAGTGTAACCATGTTAAATTTCAAGAGTTTTTTTCTACAATAAAACAAATACAGGAACAAAACTATACAGTACATGAGCTTACTTAAATGCAAAAGTCTTTGTTAATTTATACAAAGCACATAAACGAATAATTGAATCAGATTACAGTATATTGAGTAAATGTAAACAGATCTGCGATCAGATCTAGTTCATCCAAATTGGCACATGTAAACAAAGCAAGTGATACTTATTTTATCTGTCTGATCAAATTTGCAGCAAATACATGCAATCTCATGAAAATATGTACAAATTTTCACTGTTTAATCAGTTTCACAGGGGCGGAATGGTGGCGCAGTGGGTAGTGATGTCGTCTCACAGCAAGAAGTTCGCTGGTTAGAGCCACTGCTGGGTCAGTTGGCATTTATGTGTGGAGTTTACATTTTCTCCCTGTGTTTGCGTGGGTTTCCTCCGGGTGCAGCCCAAAGACATGCACTACAGGTATAGATGAATTTGGTAAGCTAAATTGTTTGTATTGTATATGTGTGTATATCCTGGTCCTCCAGGTTGGGGGTTAAGCGTTAGGCTAACGACCCACCTCATAAAAATTAGAAGTTGCGAAACACCAACATGGTGCGGCTAAATATCAACTTCAATATAAAGTAAGTAAGTAATATGTTTCACAAAGGAATATAGCAGTTCTGAAGGGAAAAAGGATCCAATCTATTAGCAGAGTGTACAGAAAAACAATTCTCAACAATTTTATTCATATTAAGTATGTTAATGTTTTGATTCCATTTAAAAGATCCACAGATCCATTAATGATTCTTTCAGTGCTCATAAAAAGATCATTAAATAGACAGTTCACCCAAAAATGAAGATTTACCCACCATTTTCTTGCCCCCTCAAGCAGTTCCAGACTGTTATAAGGTGTTTTTTTTCTCTTGTTAAACATAAAAGACTTTATTTAAAGGAATGTTGGGACTGATCTCCAATAACATCTATATCAGACCAAAAATACTGGTTTCCAACATTTTTCAAAATATGTTCTTTTGTTTCATTTTGTTATTAGTCACAAACTCAGCTTCAGAACAAGTGCAAGGTAAATAATGATGACCGTTCCTTAATAGACGTATTAATAAAACTGAAGCAAACCTAGAATAATGAAATTCTTTAAATTGCTACCAGACTACAGTGTAGATGTGGCACTGAGTTTAATCTTCTCATCTGTTATTGCAGGAGGTTAAAGAGCAAAACCAAACATGACCCTGAGCCAACCATCACACCTCTGAATAAAAATATAAATACAATAGATAAAATTCATTTTTAAAGGGTGCTGTTGTTGTGCTCTTTGAGAAAACAAACTGTGAGGAATGCGGATGTTCTCTTATGACTCGCTTGACTGCTAACATACCAGTTTTTTGGCACTAAACTTACATGCTGAATATTTAAAGATCAGAGACTGAAAGTAAATATGTTGACATGTCCCATCGTGTCAATCTATGCCGTTGAATGATTTATATCAGTACTATCAGTAAATAAACAAACATCTACTGTAGTTAAAAGACTTTCGTTTACTGTATGATGCAGAAAACAGATAGAATTGGGTCGTACAGAAGAATTTGGATTAACATTTTTACTAACTCTCATAAACTAATGGCCTGTTACTAGCCTATTATTAATATTCATTCATTCATTTTCTTTTTGGCTTAGTCCCTTTATTAATCTGGGGTCTCCACAGCGGAATGAACCGTCAACGAAGCAAGCCATCACTGAAAAAGACCCATACACTCCTATTATTAATATTTTGCCTGTTTATTTGTATTTATAAAGTGCATATTCTGCATGATCTTATTCTACATCCCCAATGCTGTCTAATACCTACATGTAAACCTAACTACTATCTTAAAAACTATTAATAAGCAGCAAATTAGGAGTTTATTGAGACAAAAGTCATAGTTAATGGATGGTTAATAGCAAGAATTGTACACTAAAATAAAGTATGATTGGAATTTTCTATGAACTGTGAACTCTGGACTTGTGCTTGTTAAATTTAAAACACTGAAGACTTTGAAAAAGAAGTTTTCATGTGCATGTGTAAATGAATGGCATTGTTTTGCTTATTTTACTTCCTTATTCAAAGAAAGTAACACTTGTGGGGCTCTATTTTAACAATCTAGGCACAAAGTCTAAAGCGAATGGCGCAAAAGCATTAAGGCTGTGTCTGAATCCACTTTTGCTATTTTAAGGACAGAAAAATACCAGCTGCGCTCTGGCGCTTGGTCTAACAGGGTTGTGCTTATTCTCTTGATGAGTTATGGGTGTGTTTTGAGCATAACGTGCATTAAACCAATCAGAATCTCATCTCCGATTCCCTTTAAGATTCAGTTGTGTTGTGCCATGGGCATTTGCTATTTACATGGCAGACTTTGTAAGGGGAAAAACTGAATGCTTCAATATTGTCAAAACAGTTAAACAGACCATCTGCAGTGCAAGGATAAAGAATGAGCATCCTCTGTTTGGCCTCTTTACTTTTACTTTACTTCACGTGGAGTAAGAAAACGGTGCTGTACTCACTCCACTGAAGACATTTGTTAAGTGCAAGGACTTGTTTCAAAACTATTTCTAAATTCAGTTCTACTTTCCAGCTAATAAAAAATGAAGTTTGAGGACAAATTTTATGGTGGCTTGAGAAAGCCTATTGGAAGTAGTTTATTTAGTTTGAAAAAGTATCAAGTTGGCTAAAAGAATGTTTAAGATCCCTGCAGTCAACAATGTAACCACTTTAAAGACTGAAACAAGCCATTAAAATGCATTAAAGTTGATCCCTGTGGGTTGGTAATAGCATAATACAGTACTAGCATGTGCCATTTATGTATATGTCAATTAATATGGAAAACGAGTGCATTTTTTTAATCAAAACTATTATTGGATTTTTTTTAATGCGTGTGCATTTAATATAATTTGCAGAAAAAAGTATGCAGATTTTTTCTCTAAAGAAATTGTTACTCCACCCAGTTTAGAGCATCATTACGGAGGTATTACGTTGTACCTAACGTAGTTCAAATGATGGATCTGCGACAAAGTAGCTACGGTTTTGAGAAACACTCATCACAACATCGTTCTTTTCCCCAACGATGCATGGTACTATGATAGTTCAGCTCCGAGTTATGTCGTTTGGAAAATGCACCCAAACGCAACCAATTATTTTAAACAGACACATAGTAAATCGTAGCAACGCAGTGGCGCAGTAGGTAGTGCTGTTGCCTCAGAGCAAGAAGGTTGCTGGGTCGCTGGTTCGAGCCTCGGCTCAGTTGGCGTTTCTGTGTGGAGTTTGAATGTTCTCCCTGCGTTCGCGTGGGTTTCCTCCGGGTGCTCCGGTTTCCCCCACAGTCCAAAGACATGCAGTACAGGTGAATTGGGTAGGCTAAATTGTCCATAGTGTATGTGTGAATGAGTGTGTGTAGATGTTTCCCAGAGATAGGTTGTGGCTGGAAGGGCATCCGCTGTGCTGGATGAGTTGGCGGTTAATTCTGCTGTGGCGACCCCGGATTAATAAAGGGACTAAGCTGAAAAGAAAATGAATGGTGAAACGTTTAAAGAATTCAAATATTAATTGAAGGTTTAGTAGTTGATGCTAAACTTGGTATTTTAAGTAATGTCAAGTTATATTAACTTAATATCTTTAGTAATGACATCAGCGGGGTTTACAGTGTAGTTAACCTAATCAACCTAGTTAAGCCTTTATATTGCCCTTTAAGCTGAATAGTATCTTACAAAATAACTAGTAACATATTATAGATTGTCATTATGGCAAAGACAAAAAAGAATTTAATTATTGCAACTATTTTGTTTAAAAATATGTTTAAAAAGCTAATCATTTTGCCTACAACTGTAACTTTTCTATAAAGTAATCCAAAAAAATGTCCACATGTGTGTTTGTAAAAGAGACTATACAGATGGTTAACATGAAAAGACATCTAAGACTGGTTCCTGTTATTCAAACGGGGAGAAAAAAAACACCAAAAAAAGAACAAACAAGAGTGAAAATGTACCTCTCTCTCATGCATGCTGCAAAGATAAGTGTCATTTTGCAGTTGACAGCGTGCCTAATGGAGACTGGGCAAAACGCTGCTCTTTCATCCCACATACTGCAACAAACAGCGAAACAGCCTCGGGTGCAAGAACGCGTGTCGATTGTGATGCTACAATTGCGCCGAGCGCTTTCTGATTTTACAGCGTAACGACTGCCTGGAGCTGAAAAGTCCAACAAATCGCCTTGCTTTCATTGCCAACATTGTGGGCATCGTGGCTTTAGGGCACCACCCGAGACCCATCTACTGATATCTAAGCCGAAACAGGAGTGTGTAGAGGACTGTATTTGATATGGGCGATGCCCTGAGAGCTGACTGTAATCTGGGACATTGAGGAGAAAAAAAAACTAAACAAAACAGATGAGTTACAAGCCGGTACACACAAACACATTTACGGTAAACCAGACTCAAATCAGTGAGCCTAACACAGAGGACAAGTGGCCGGTACAAAAGATGCCCTGATTTTGCCTGCCATTGAGGACATTGGATGGGTGGGCTTTGTTAGAGAGATAAGGGGGCATCCAGATGGATGGCACTTTTGGGAAATGGGGTCAGTGAATGCAATCGTTCTGGACAGTGAGTGGAAGTAAAGATGAAGGAGGGAAATTAAAGCTGAAGTCACTCATCGCGACCTGAGATGAGCGCTAAAACTCTGAAAGCATGGGCTTGTACCATTTACATTTAGTTTAGTTGTGTTTATTTATAGAGGAGATTCATATATCTGAGTTAAGGCCTCAAAAATAAAAACTGATGGATGATGGTCAACTAACAAAGATTTAAACTGGATAAAAATGCATTTACCGGTGCAGGGTAGTAACTGATTACAGTACATGTAATCTGGATCATGTACAGTTGAAGTCAGAATTATTAGCACCCCTGAATTATTAGCCCCATGTTTATTTTTTTCCCCAATTTCTGTT
This sequence comes from Danio aesculapii, assembly GCF_903798145.1. NCBI lineage: Eukaryota > Metazoa > Chordata > Actinopteri > Cypriniformes > Danionidae > Danio > Danio aesculapii. Next base: position 16,959,193 of record NC_079439.1, read on the forward strand.
TAACGGAGAGAACATTTTTTAACACATTTCTAATCATAATAGTTTTAATAACTCATTTCTAATAACTGATTTATTTTATCTTTGTCATGATGACAGTAAATAATATTTGACTAGATATTTTTCAAGACACTTCTATACAGCTTAAAGTGACATTTAAAGGCATAACTAGGTTAATTAGGTTAACTAGGCAGGTTAGGGTAATTAGTCAAGTTATTGTATAACGATGTTTTTTTCTGTAGACTATTGAAAAAAAAAATGCTTAATTTTGACCTTAAAATGGCATATAAAAAATTAAAAACTGCTTTTATTCTAGCCGAAATAAAACAAAAAAAATAAGACTTTCTCCAGAAGAAAAAATATTATCAGACATACCTTGAAAATTTCCTTGCTCTGTTAAACATCATTTGGGAAATATTTAAAATAGAAGAAAAAATTCAAAGGGGGCGAATAATTCTGACTTCAACTGTAATCATTTTACAAAAATTGATTTTGAAATGCTCATAATCAGATTACTGAACTTTTTTAAGGGCACCTACCAGTATTTTACCCCTTTTTCAAGATTTAAGCGAAGTCTTGCATGCTTTTTTTTAACAATTAAAAAAAAAAAAAAAAAATTCCTGATGTGTTTTGGTGTTGTTCTAATTAGTTCATTGCTGTTATATTCAAAAGTTTGGGCTTGTGCATTAAAAAAAAAAAAT
>NC_079439.1:16964890-17054182 GCF_903798145.1 Danio aesculapii
CTACTAACTACCTGTGGCGTTATTTCAATGACAAATGTTGTAAGTGCAGTATTACGAGTCGAGATCGCATTTATGTAATAGCATACAGCATGCGAATCTCTTTGCTTGCGCGCCGATTTTCTCTGCTCGTGCACAAAGCTTCTGGTGCGCCCTTAAATACGCGCTGCTCAAGCGCAGACAGTGTTGCCAGATTGGGCGGTTTTGAATTTATTTTTGCAGGTAAAAAGTGACAAGGCGGGTAGTGAAAACTTGGACAGTTTTGCAACGGCATGCCCGCCAGCCCCGGTCTGCCCTCATAAACCAGTTTTGATCTCCCAAAGAGATGCCATAGCCCCCGTTCTTCGCATACATATGCTTAGAACAGTATATAAATGCTTGTGATCTCGACAGCTTTTTTTTGGGCTGGAAACAGTCAGCATCATCTGGCAACACTGAGCGCAGATCTTCTTGAGCGCACTCAAGTGTGCTGCTGAAGTGTGATTTAGTGCGTTTATGTAACGAGTATGTATCCAACATTAATAGATTTGCTAGGAATATTTATGAATGTCTCCAATAGACCTACAGAGCGGTATTAATGCATCCTGAAGTAAAGTAAAACATCGTGTTTGCTGGCCTCACGCATCACGCACCTGTCAGTCAGCCAGTCAGTCATTCAGCACGTAACCTTAAAGGGTTAAACAAATGACGCACAGCACTACTACGGTTACAGAAAAGTTCGCGCTGTTATAATTCACTTACCTTTTAATACGTTTTGGTGCGATTATCACCCGCTATAAAAAAAATGTAATATTTTAAATGAGAAGCTGTAATGTAGCCGTAGCGGGATGAATTTTGGCGTGGCGCCCCGACATGGAAGAATGAATGTAGCGAAAACCATGTAGTAGGGTCTTTAACCAGAGACATTCTTGCAGTGAGGCAACAGTGTTATTCACTGGGCCGCCGTGTCACGCATCTAGGAAAGGAGGGGGGAGTAGCAGTCAGAGGGAGTATTCTTCAAGACAAAGATACTAAGTCAAAAAAAACTTATTTTATAGTTATTTATGGTAAGTTAGGAATCATCTGATTGGTGAATCACGCGTTAGCAAATGCGGGACCAGCCGTGGTCAATCATAAGCACGTGGTCCTCTCCAAAGTTTATTTAGAAATAAACTTCACTATGAGAAACTAATTAGCAGATTTTTTATATCAAATTACAGTGCCACATATGATATTCAGAAAATATCGTAAGATGCTAAATTGCTGCTCAAAAAAACAGCAACTTATCAACAGCTGTACTGCTCACTTCATCTTTAAGGATTCCTTGATGAAAAAGAAAGTTCAGAAGATTTTTTGAAAGTCTTTACTGTCACTCTTAATAAACGCAATCCATTATTAAAAGAAAAAAAGACAAATCTTACAATCTTACAACTTTTGAACTCTAGTGTAGTTTCTTGTAAAAAAAAAAAAAAACTATTACTACACTGAAACTACTAAAACTACACTGTCTGATGAAGAGTCGTGTGCTCAAAACGTTACATGCCTTGTATCAGCCTTCTTAATTTAATAAATTGTCAATTTTTGGAGCTTTGGTGTTACTGCCTTTTTAAATTATATATATATATATATATATATATATATATATATATATATATATATATATATATATATATATATATATAATCAACAGCTGTACTGCTCAATATGTCTTGAAGGATTGAAAAGGAAGTTCAAAAGATTTTTTTGGAAAAAAAAAAATTAAATACGACAATACACTCTGGGCAAATGCAATACCCCTTTGTCATGTTAGTGATGAAAACATCCACTAAATTAAACTAAATTAAATCTGTTAATCAAACTCAGTCCTGATCAAAACTACTAAATTGTTTAGAAAATTACATGCAGCCGGTGCATAAACACACAGTCTTTGTTTTTGTTTACTGCGTGTAGTTCTGAGAGCTGAAATGCATATTTAGATTTTCACGCTCACACACTCACAGACACACATACACACAGTATGTCTTTACTGTCACTTTTGATAAATCAATACTGTATTGTAGCAGAACTGTAGCATAGTTTGTTATAAAAAAAAACTACTACCACAATGAAATACTAAAACTACACTGTCTGATGAAGAGTTGTGTGCTCGAAACGTTACACGCCTTGTATCAGCCTTCTTAATTTAATAAATTGGCATTTTAGAGCTTTGGTGTTGCAGCCTTTTTGAATATATAAAAAAATCTACTATGAAAAGAGCTGAGAGACTGTCATGCTGCAGACGATGCTGATTAGTTAGCACCATTGCTGCTCTTTTAGTTAGTTCCTGTAGATGATTTAGTTCAAGCGAAGCTGTCACTAAAGAGAAAAGCTTTTCATGGACTGTCAGTCAGACAGAAACACCCCCTAAAGCCTGAACCTACATGCTTTATTGGGCTTTTTTTTCTTCCCCTGGCCTTATCCATCCAAGCATGTCCACCTCCAGGTCACTGTCGAGTCGAAGGCCTGGGGAAAAACCTTTGTTCCTTTCCAGACAGTGACCTGTGGAGCTCTCCGTCTTTTTGTCTGCTTCAAAACCCCTTTAAGCTCTCCGGTGCGTACTTTAAACCTTGAAGCCCCAAAAAGCCTTCGAAACAAGGTATTGATTACAACCGCACAGCCAGACGAGGCAGTGATTGGTTTATTTCTTCAGGAACCGCACGTTCATCAGAAAACAGCCCGACTGAATCCCCCCTTCACGTGCGCTACGGGTGCCCGCGCCGCCAGAAATAACGATAATTGCTAGAAAAGCCATTCTTCTCGTCTTTGAGGAGCTACAATGCAACGTCTCCAGCTCGAGCCCGAGGCGACAGCTATCTGATTTCAGCCATTGTGAAGAGGAATCAAAAGGGCGTGCCATGGTCTTTTCTTCCCCTATCAAAAACACTTTCCAGCTTCTCTTCTTCTCTCTTTACAACAGGAAAGTGTATTGAGTGAAGCGTCTTTTCATGTGCTTTCTTTTTTGTGTCCGGGGAAACTTAACCTCAGGTTGGAGTCAGCTAAACATCTCCCGTTTTCCCTCCTTTTTTTCTTTTCTGTTTAGGAGAATGAGATCTGGCTTCCTAACAAACCAGTCTGGCTTTGGAAGCGAGTGTGTATTTCGACCATCAAGATCGACAAACCCCTGCGGCCCGATGGGATTTTCATCATGACTCAGTCAAGTATAATGGCTACTTTGCATAGCTTTTTTTGAATAATGTATTCTCCTCTTCAGGAAAGACACCTGTTTGGAGTTGAAAGTCTTGAGGGCAATTGAGGTTCAATGGAGGAGATTAGATTATAAGAGGAATCTTTCTTGTTGGCAGACACATATAAACAGACTCGTATATTGTGCCAGGTTTCTATATGGCTTTATTTGATCCAGGCTTCTGGAGGTCACCCGGCGAGCACTCAAAGGAATAATTCAACCAAAAATAAGAGTTCTGTCATCATTTACTCACCATTATTGCATTTCCAAAGCCACATGACTTTTGATCGTCTGTGAATCTCAGATTGGGAAGTTTTGAGGAATAGTTTTAGACACTTGTCTTGACAAAAGTAAATGAGAACTTGAGCATGCCAAGCACCAAATTGACCATAAAAGCACCATCAGGATTTTGTAAGTGTCCACACAACTCATAGCGAAGTCAGCTAGCGGTTAAGCAGATAACAAATCTTTCAAATAATTTTTTGGACATAAAAAAAAAACAAAAAAACGATGGACTGAATAATTTTATATATATATATATATATATATATATATATATATATATATATATATATATATATATTTATATATATATCAGAATCAGAAAGAGCTTTATTGCCAGGTATGTTCACACATATAAGGAATTTGTTTTCGTGACAGAGCTTCTACAGTGCAACAGGATAACAGAGACAGGACAAAAAACAGATAATAAATATATTTAAAAAAAAATAGAAGTAAGTAGTGAGTGCAAATATACAAATTGACAAGTGTATGTACGTGTTTATTACTATATACAACGTTATATGTGCAGCTGTTATGTGCAAATTGGCATGTAAAGTGTGTTGTTAAATAAGTGTATATGTGTATAAAAGTGTATAGCAAGTAGTGATGTTGGTTTCGCAATTATTATCATCAAGTGTTCATGAGATGGATTGCCTGAGGGAAGAAACTGTTTCTGTGTCGGGCTGTTCTGGTGCGCAGTGCTCTGTAGCGTCGACTAGAAGGTAAAAGTTCAAAGAGGCAGTGTGCTGGGTGTGAGGGGTCCAGAGTGATTTTGGCAGCCCATCTGCTCGCTCTTCATAAGTACAGTTCTTGGGGAGTAGGATATATATATATATATATATATATATATATATATATATATATATATATATATATATATATATATATATATATATATATATATATATATATATATTTACTTAATATTAATTACCATATAAATTGGCGCAATATTATTTTTGTTATTAAAAGCAGTCAAACAAATACAAGATTCGAAAGTTTATGATTGGGCCTAATAATCGACTTTCTCCTCTCCAAATGCACCAGACACTTTCTTCAAAACCACTTTCATATGCTCTGAGAAAAAGCATATCTACACTAATGTAGAAATGTCATAGCATTTATATACTGCTGTTCAGATGAACTGAAGTGCTTCTTTTATTCTCACTTGTAAGTCGCTGCATAAAAGTGTCTGCTAAATGAATAAATGTAAATGAAGGTAAATGCAGAAATAAATAAATTAATTAATTAATTAATAAATGCAACTAACTAATTCTAGTAAAACATTTTAAAATAATAGAGAAATGTAAAAAAAAATCACATCAAATCAAATTAGTAATTCACTGTTTTCTTTTGTTTGATTAACGTTATACCGTATGTCTGACTTTTCCCCAACAGTGCTTCATTTGTAAACTGATAATTCCTGGAACAAAACCAGGAAAAAAAAGTTACTGTGACTGACGTTCATCAAACAATTTCAGTTTTCCTGGAACATGACGTCACTAAACGAGAATAGCGCATCACATCGTCTTTTATTGTTTTGTGCCATATAACATTATAGGTCAGTCATGGTTAATAAAAACATGTAGCTACAAACATAAATCATATGAACAATCACTATTCAGTTCACTTCACTATTATGTGCCAATGAAAAACAAATAATTAAATGACTCACTAGTCTAATCTTCAAGAAGAGCCCACAGTTACCTCTTCTGTCATGTTTTCTGGCTGATTTCTGCTTTGCTTCTGTCTCCCGCTATCCTGATCCATTCGCGCAGTTTAATCTTCTCGTTTTATCAGGTTCATTATGAGATTTACTTGTGGGTTTTAAATAATGAAAATATTAATTAGGTTGCCATTATTTATTTTTTCTGCTCACTGCGCTCGAAACAATCCCCAACCAATGAGAGTAATTGTAAACATAAGAAAGCTGATTGGCTGAAAATATTGTTGAGGGCCATTAGTTGAACGTGACTTGCTTTAACCTGCGTATGATGACTACCGTCGCACACACACAATCCACACAGCCTTCATTTGCACTTATTCACGTTCTCTCTCTCACACACACATAGGTATTCACCATGCACAAGTTAATGCCGGATCCATTAAAATAAATACTGGAACGCAAAACACGAATATCTGACATTTTCCGAAACAGGATCCAGCAAGATCCGGCTCAATTTAAGCACTGCCCCCCAACATTAGATGTGTTCAGCCAGTGATTAAAAATAAACATCTTCTTATTGCTCATAAGTTTTGGAGACAAATCGCACAGGTATTTAATAAGAATGAATATTTTAGTGAGCTTATGTCGAGCACCAATATATATTAAATAATAAAGTATATCTATATATAATTAAAGTATAGCTTGAAAGGCTGTGCATTTGAGTGTTGTGTAAGCTAAGACGAGACGTAACCTAACAGTTTAACAGGCTGCTATGGAATCTTGAAAGCTGCCGCCCCCATTCACATCTCTATTTCACACAAGAATTAAAAACGTGCAGGTTTGTAATGCCACGAGGTGAATTAAATGATAATAAATTGAATTTTTCGGCATGAACTAATCCTTTAATTCATCAGTTTAAAGGCCTCTAATCACTCGCCTCCTTTCCTCAAGGCTGAGAGGAAAGTACTGCCCCTGCCGTCCTACACCAGATATAATAGGTGGCTTTGATCACCAAACACAGGCCTGTTTTGCCCCCAGGACTCCTCAAAATGTGCGGACGTGTATGTGCAGGTGTGTGCGCAAGAGTCTTACTTTATGATGATAAGTGTGTGTGTGTGTGTGTCCGTTTAAGCCTTCAGGGTCAAGTCCCTTCACAGAATGAGTAAAGAATCTCAGGGCCTTTCATGTGTTACCGTAATGACGGGGACATCATCTGTCCGGCCTGCTTAATGGGACAGGGAATTACCCCTGCTTTCGGAGATTTATAACCTCCTAAAGGAGATGACAAGACTTTAGAACTAGCCCTAGGAAACATCAACTAACAATGAGATCTCTTTCTGCGCTCACTCTTCATATTGTGTAAAATCTCATATGTAACGTAAATACACAACTTTGCATGTTTTTATGCATTCGGAGAACTTTCAAAACCACGTTGAACATCTCAGACTCACTTAAAAGCTAAATATGTTGCATTGGTAACCTTTCATTGCACGTTTCAGATGTCATATCCACTTGATGGCACAGTCTACGTTTTTGCGTATCTGTAATGCTACTTAGGACATGTTTTGTTTTACGTTTCAGATAAACATCCTTGTTGTACACATCCACAAATACAGGTCACCTAGTGAACCACTGACCTAAACCCCTGCCTAAACCCAACCAACAGTGTTTTCGTTAGCAAACATAAGAGAAAAATGCACTGCAAACACATTTAACCCTCTACCGCATGGTGTTGCCATCTCGTAACATGATCTTTATGTTAATTTCCCTGCCACTGTTTCTTTAAGACCAATGTTATATTTTTTTTTGTTGGAAAGAGGCCTTAGTTTAGCCAATGATGTGCTCTGGTTATGTCACATGATGTGCAGTGTTTTTCTGTGGTGCGATTTTTGACACACTGGCCTTTATTGTGAGTAGTTTCTGAATGCAAATATAAAGTCAGTAAAAACGGATCAACTCATGTCAAAAAAGGATCAACTCTTGTCAGATCCACAAAAAAATCTGAGACATCACCTCCAGTAAGTTATGTTGACATATAACAGCTCAAAAGAAGTTATCAAATTCGTTTTTTGTAAATCGATCAAATGTATGTGTTGCCAAATGACAACACTGCAATAGTGGAATGCCCAATTTTTCTTGCTAGTAAGGTCAGCTGTGAACTTTTAAGTTGTAACAATAACAACATGAATGCTAGTAATATAATGTTGATTAGTCATATGTTAATGCATTTGCATTCTGGATAAAATTACATTTTAATGGCAATACTTTTGATTAGAAATAAATATAGAGAACTGTGTATTAGTGAGAACCACCATGTCCTATGGTAGGTGGAAAAAGAACTGGCCTTTCCTGCAGATGAAAGCGAAGATGAGATGAGTTTTAGTGACCATGAGAATGATGTAAATTGGACATTTGATAAGAGCAGTGATGGAGACAGTTCAGGTTAGTTAGCTAAGAGGCAGATAAGCCAAGCGTAGGATAGTATATAGTATAATATATAAACATTGTTAGCTAGTAGGGCAACGCAGTGTCGCAGTAGGTAGTGCTGTCGCCTCACAGCAAGAAGGTCGCTGGTTTGAGGCTGGGTGAGTTGGCGTTTCTGTGTGGAGTTTGCATGTTCTCCCTGTGTTTGTGTGGGTTTCCACCGGGTGCTCCAGTTTCCCCCACAGTCCAAAGACATGCGGTACAGGTGAATTGGGTAGGCTAAATTGTCCGTAGTGTATGAGTGTAAATGAGTGTGTGTGGATGTTTCCCAGATATGGGTTGTGGCTGGAAAGGCATCCTCTGTGTAAAAACATGCTGGATAAGTTGGCGGTTCAATCCGCTGTGGCGACCCCGGATTAATAAAGGGACTAAGCCGAAAAGAAAATGAATAAATGTTAGCTAGTAACTACAATATTCTGATGCATCTGGATATATTAGATTTGTTATTTATTTGATATAAAATTTACTGGAGGAAATATTTATACTTACTGTAAAATTATTAATTATAAGGAAAGCTCTAAATATAACATTTCTAAGATCACGATCAGGGATCCGTTCTTTGTACGTGGATTACTCATTTAGCTGGATTTGGTTATTGATGATTTGACACGATCCAGGATCGTTTCGTTCTTCAAAACTGATCCGAGGGTTGTTGTCATAACAACAGTTCTGGTAGCTCAAACCTGCTAGAGAGCAGGCTCATTTCATATCAACAGGATTAGATCGGGTCAGTTTAAGCAGAGATAACACTGAAAGTATGTACTAAATGCTGATATTTCCTTACAGTAGTTATATACACTTGGGAAAATATTAAATATATTTTAACTTTATATATATATATATATATATATATATATATATATATATATATATATATATATATATATATATATATATATATATGTATATATATATATGTATATATATATATATATATATATATATATATATATATATATATATATATATATATATATATATATATATATATATATATATGAAGTTAAATATATATAATAACAAAATTCATGCAGTCTGCACTCCGAAATAAAAGTACAAAGACTGCCACCTGGTGGTTCAAAGAGAAAATGTATTGATATGAACTTTTTAGATCGCTTTAGTACAATTTGTGTATGATAGACGTGCATAATATGTGACTTTTTTTTTAAAAAGTAATAATACATTTTACTACGAATTTTATGTAATTTAGCTCACATGGATAATTGAATATTAATCAGATGAAGTCATTACGCTGCTCTGTCATCAGCCAATCGTTGCATTGCTGATCATGATTTCGAGTATCGATAGATCTGTCTTTCACAACACATGCAGCAATCCCAGATCAGTTCATCCAGACATGTTAATATGATTCACGAACTTGTTTGAAGAACCAAGTTAGCCAGATATCAGTTATCAAGATTAACAGATCCAGGATCTGCCAAATCATCTTAGATCATTTAAGCGAGGTATGAAGAACAGACCCCATATCACATAACAACATATCATAAAATACCTTTAAAATGTTTTCCCCCATTTTTTACAGTACTTCAAGCCATTCTAAGAAAAGAAAAAGTAAAATATTTTAATAGATCTATCATAATGCATGCAGTAGAGGGTTGAACAGTTTTACCAGTTTTACATTACTTTTATTTCTTTTGTGGAACTGTGCTTCACCGGATTTGAACCAGAGCGCTCTGTATTGCAATACTACTCCATACAAAGTGAGCTAAGAAAAAAAACGTAAACACTAGAAAAGCTGTAGATAGGTTAGACAAACATATTACAAACCACAGTGGAATGAACCGACAACTTATCCAGCATATGTTTTACACAGTAAATGATCTTCAAGCTGCAACCCAGAAACACCCATACACACTCATTCACACACACACCTATGACCAATTTAGTTTATTTAGTTCACCTATAGCGCATGTCTTTGAACTGTGGGGGAAACCGGAGCACCCAAAGGCCACCATGTCACCTAAACTCACAGTTCCACCACAAATAGTTAGAATGGTGAGATGAAAAGTTGCATTTACTTTAAAAGTACACTCTCAGGAATAAAGGTACGTGAGCTGTCACTGGGGTGGTACCTTTTCAAAAGGTACACATTTGTACTTAAAGGGTCCATATTTTGCGACCCTCTTGCATACCTTTATTTCTGAGAGTGTATTATAATTATTATTATTTTAACTCCCATAAGCTTTTGGATGAACATAAATCCAAAGTGACAGGACATTCACTTCTGGGTGAATTATACATTTGCTGTCTACAATTTTAATTTCCAAATGAATTTTAGCAGAAGTCTTTTAAAATATGAACGAGCAACCTCAGAGCATTAACATCTTCTGGATGAAGCGAGCAGGGATCTAAAATGGACTGAACTTAGTTGACACTGGTACAAGCTGCAGCAATGTCTACTTACAGCAAATTTTTTTAATGCATTTTATTCACAAACAAAACTAGAAGGCTTTCCACTGTGTCCGCAAATATCACTGAGACACTAAATCTGACGTGTAAGAACAATGTGTCGAGCCGTTACGCTTTATTGCAACACACTCTCTCTCCCTCCTTTTCATTTTTCTTTCTCTCTAATTTGTTTCAGCATTGCTGGCCATCTGAACTGAGCGAAAACCAGCTGTTCTTGCCTGGCCCGTGTTCAAAAGCTTTTCTTTAATAACCGCTTACCATGCACCATAATCATAAAATATAAAATTTATGATAAACTTATAAAAATCCGGCATAGAGCTATTCATAAAAAATGGGATTCTTTAACAACAAAGCATGTAAAATCTTTAGTAGGCTGAGACTGAAAATAGATATTTTTTTCCTGCACGCTGACTTCTGCCACACTATTAGCGCTCTGCAGCTAACCAGTATCCAAAGCAAATATGAGCAAGGGAAATTTGCCTAATACGCTCAAAGCCATGCTCGGTCAACATGGCAAACGTACACTACGGCAGGAATGAAACTCAAGTATCAGCCTGTACATGTGCTGAAAGCTAGCGTTATTTACATTTACATTTAGTCATTTAGCAGACGCTTTTATCCAAAGCGACTTACAAAAGAGGACAAGGAAGCAGTTTACACAACTATAAGAGCAGCAGTGAACAAGTGCTATAGACAAGTTTCAGGTGTGTAAAGTCTAAGAAGCAAAGCATTAGAAATTTTTATTTTTTTTTATTTTTTTATTTTTTTGTGAGAGAGTACAGTTAGTGGTATAGCCAGAGAGGCAGTTAAGATTAGGAAGGAAAGTGGAGACTTCTGAATCAAAGAAAAGTGACAAAGCACACAAACAGACAATGCGCTTTTTGTATACGACCCCAGACCACAAAACCAAGTGACCAATTTTTTGGAAATGTATATTAGATTTATTGGTAACACTTCTGTCTACAAAACCTTAACGAAGACTATTATCTCAATAAACTACTAATTAGCCGCTTATTAATTGGCTTTAGGATTTGGGTAGGATTAGTTATGTAGAATAAAGTCATACTTTATAAGTACTAATAAACAGTTAATATTGTAATAATAGGGACATAATATCCAGTAGTTAATAGCACGAATTGTGACTTAAAGCAGTTATCCTTAACCAGTTTATCACAGCGGACCAGTCAACGATTCGACAATTTTTCTGTGGGGGGGTTGGGGTCAGTGGTTCGTAGGTTGCTAGGCGACCATCAACATTGCTGTAACTCTTATACAAGTTTTATTCATTGAGAAAAATTACAAAGCTGCATTGTTTATCTGAGATAATTAGTCTACTGAAATGTGTATATTCCACACAAGATCGGTCAGTTCTTTTTGCGGTAACTCGCGGTGCGCTTATGGTATTCAATCGATTGCATACATCTGGAAGGCGTGAGCACGTTACACCGCTTGCACTGCACAGGTCGTGCACCTCCATTGGAAATAACGAACTGTGAACTCTAGAAAAGGCGCAATATGCCAACGGACACTAAAAGGCTGCTGTCATTTGTGATCTCCAGCAGTTGGTCTTCTTCTTGGACAGCCAAGCTGGATTCACCTGATTTGTTGACAAATGGGTCGCAGATCTATTCCTGGGCAGTTCGCAGGTCCTTTACTGGGCCTTTTCCCCTTAACGTTAGCAAAGAAACTTTCCAAAGACGTCTGTTTCTCACTTATTTTGCTGATGTGGGTTAAATTTGGGCACTCAAGTGACCGAGATGTAAGCGAGAGAATACAGTAATTTTTCTAAATAAAAGATATTTCAAAATAAAACATCGTTCAGACTCAGATTATAAATAAAATGGAAATAATTAATGATTTCTTGTGGGACCCGGTACCAATTGATCTACGGACCGGTACCAGTCTGCGGCCTGGTGGTTGATGACCACTGACTTAAAGTGTTATTTATTTATTGAAATCATCTGAAAGATCAATAAATTGTCTTTCTTTTGATTATTGGTTGTTAAGATAGGATAATCTTTGACTGAAAACAGCCATTTAAAAATCTGAAATCTTAAGGATTAAAAAAAAAATTAAAGACTTAGGAAATCTGTACAGATTAAGTTTAGAGTAGTGCTGGCCAAGAATTAATCGCAATTTATTGCATCCAAAATAAATGTTTGTTTTAATGTAGCTTAAGTGTATTGTCTATTTATAGTGTATTTTTAGTGTAAACAAAATTGGCCATAGTATATGATTGCATGTGTGTTTGGGTTGTTACTGGAAGGGCATCCACTGTGTTCATTCCGCTGTGGTGACCCCTGATAAATAAGTGACTAAGCCGAATGAAGATGAATATACATATTATATAAAAATTATATACACAAAATTGTTTTGTACAGTTTTATGTATGTGTATATAACATATACAGAATAAATATATATAATATACATGGATATATTGTGTCAAAACAAACTTTTATTTTGGATGGAATTGATCGTGATTAATCTTTGCACAGCACAAATTTTTTGATATATTTACAGTAGGAAATTTACAAAACATCTTCAAGTAACACACCCAAAAAATGGCATATGCTGTTTGTTCGAAAATGATCTGAAACACCACAATTCCCGAGTATATTTGCAACAAATTAATTGTTTTATGTTCAGTCCAGGGGTCGATGCGGTGGCGCAGTAGGTAGTGCTGCCGTCGCACAGCAAGAAGATTGCTGGTTCGAGCCTCGGCTGGGTCAGTTGGCGTTTCTGTGTGGAATTTGCTTGTTCTCCCTGCGTACACGTGGGTTTCCTCCGGGTGCTCCGGTTTCCCCCACAGTCCAAAGACATGCGGTACAGGTGAATTGGGTAGGCTAAATTGTCCGTGGTGTATGTGTGTGAAAGAGTGTGGATGGATGTTTCCCAGAGATAGGTTGCAGCTGGAAGGGCATCCACTGCGTAAAACATATGCTGGATAAGTTGGCAGTTCATTCCGCTGTGGCGACCCCAGATTAATAAAGGGACTAAGCCGAAAAGAAAATGAATGAATGAATGTTCAGTCCACTTAAATTGGTAAAAGCTAACTTAATTCCTTCATGTTTTCCCAACACAAATCGATTGTGTGCAACCCAGTGCATGAACTTTACTTAATATTTTAATGATTTTTTTGTCAGAAAAGAAAAAAAAATCTATCATTTTGACCCATGTATTTTTGACTAAATGGGTCACATATAGTTAACAGGAATATTTACTAAAGGAGTTTATGCGGTGTTCACTAATATTTGAACCTGCTCATCCTACACTTTTGATTGACTGTTTAGTTGTCCGAGTCTATTGTATCTATCACACAAGCGCTTTTCAGCATTATGTGTTGATTCAGCCACAACAATCAAAGGCCACCTCGGTGAACTGACATCTGAAAGTGGATAACAAACCATTCAATTTCACAGCCAAGTAAACAACAAGTGTAAACAAAAAAGGCACAGATGCTTAACGCTTGCTTGCATTTTCACTTAAGCTAGCGTCTTGACAGACTGAGGATGGAAAATTAAACAAGTTTCTCCAGGAAACGACACACACACAAAGCAAGCAACAGCAGCAACTAAGAGTATCTGGCCAAAATTCTAAGGACTTCTTAAATCAACATGGCATAGTTTAAAGTCTAATTTACTCTTGTAATGCTGCCCGGACCCTCAACGCTAAACAATAACTGCTCCTTATTTCTGAATATTCTGCAAAATAAAAAAAAAGGATTTTAAAAAAAAATGAAATCTTTCTACAAATGTTCTTCAATGGAACAATTATACAATGTTAAGCTAATATTAATACTGATTTATATGAAATACAGAGTTAATATCAATTCTGACGTCATTGATAATATTGAAAACAATATGTTGTAGCAGTTTTCTGCTGGTTTTGTATCCTTTTCACACCACACTGATTGCTTTGGTCTGAACCAATTGAAAAATTCATACTTAAAACAATACTGCCTACAACTATGTGTACACCTATTCAATGTACGTATCGCTGTCAACGTTGCCAATTTTACATTGTCCTGTTTTTTTGGGAGTATGTTGTTGTATTTTGCACTGAGCCAGCACCTAAGCTTTTCACTCATCATAGCACACGTGCTGCTGATGATGTGACAATAAAAGTGATTTGATTTGAAGAACCAAAATGCAGTCATGTGACAAAATCCACATCACTCATTGGTCAGATGTTATTGAACGTAATTCCTAAACTGTTTTTCGACTGGTCAGAATTAACATGCGGGAAAATGCCAATGCAACTCCCGCAAGTAAACAAACCGGCAGGCACAAAATGTCGCTTTTTACTATGGAGGGACAACTGCGCTGGATTATTGTATTCCTGGTCATAGTAAACTATATAGTTTGGTAAACTATACATTTCAAGAATGGTGCGGCTGCGGCTGGAAAACAATGTTTTAATGCATTGCAAACAGTGAAGGCGCATCACAAGTCACTTCAGGAGGAGGTGTGAATTAATTTAGCTAAACTGTGACATGGTCATATTCCTGAAATAATACCAACGATCCATCAGGTAATGTTTTTCCCTCTCTCTCTCTCTCTCTCACACTCTCTCTCTCTCTCTCTCTCTCTCTCTCTGTTTAAAATTGTAGGTAAAACGCTGTCATCAAATATTTTTCCTCCACATCCCATAATGCACAGTGCATCAGAATATGGCAGCTGCATTAGTCCAAAAAGGCGCTGTACGTTTTGAGGTTGGGTCTGTTCTAGTTCAGATCATGTTCTCACCACAAACAAACCACTTCAGGGTTTGTTTCAAAGTGTACCGAGACCTCCTCTTCAAGGAAGGTCCGCTTTTGGTGCGCACTGGAGTGCGATTGCTACATTCACACCTGCCCAAACCAACCGCACTAAGAGGAAAAACGAACTCTAGTGCCATTCAACCGAACTAAATAAGGCAGGTGTGAAAACACCTTAAAAGAAAGTGTTCATCAAATGCACACTTCAGGATCTGAATTAGTAGGTCATTTGAATATTTGGACCTACTAATCAGCTCATATACAGCACAATTTCTTGTCAACTATACCATTATTTGAACGTGGGGACTGTATATGTATCCTAGTGTTATGATTAACGACAAAACATCATGTGATTATACATTGTTTTCTTGGTTATATCTAAGATTTTAGAGACTATTTACATGTGTAGTTGCATTGGTGATCATTTATTTGCCAACAAGTAAACCAGCAGAATACAAGAATAAAAGTTAAGTGAGTTTTAAGTGGGTTTACCGTTGCTTAATCTTTCCCAAGAAGGTGTAGAAACAGACCTGACTGGAAGCTAAAGAGTTGTAGATCTTTCCATTTGACTTACCACCATTCATAGCTCCTTTTATTCACAATTAATAGGACGTTTCCTCTCAGCCCCATCTCTCAATGTTTTCATAGCTATTTTACAGCACACAATAAAGATGAAATGTGAGGGATATTAGGACTTGGCACCTCCATTTTTCTCTCACTCTTGCTCTCTCTCTCTTTCTGGCTCTCTCGACATGCCAAAACTGCAGTTCCTCCTTTCAAGTCAAATGGGGCAGACAAGCCAACAAAGAGATGCAAACAGTTTATGACATCATTAAAGAAACACACACACTTGCAGCTTTCCACAAGCATTCCTCTCTTACACGTAACTGAGAGTATAAAAACACACGCTAAGCAAATAACACTTGTCATATCTTTTAAAACATACACCTGTCTCTTGTTCTGTGACTCTCATTAACTCTTAAAAATGTACTATTCTATTGACCAAGGATGAACTATTGCTGGATGGATGGATGGATGGATGTAAAAAAACAGACAGACAGACAGATGGATAGATTGATGGACGGACGGAATAGATAGATAGATAGATAGATAGATAGATAGATAGATAGATAGATAGATAGATAGATAGATAGATAGATAGATAGATAGATAGATAGACAGACAGACAGACAGACAGACAGACAGACAGACAGACAGACAGACAGACAGACAGACAGACAGACAGACAGACAGACAGACAGACAGACAGACAGACAGACAGACAGACAGACAGACAGACAGATAGATAGATAGATAGATAGATAGATAGATAGATAGATAGATAGATAGATAGATAGATAGATCGATCGATCGAAAAACAGGCAGACAGACAGACGGATGGATAGATTGACGGACGGAATAGATAGATAGATAGATAGATAGATAGATAGATAGATAGATAGATAGATAGATAGATAGATAGATAGATAGATAGATAGATAGATAGATAGATAGATAGATAGATAGATAGATAGATAGATAGATAGATAGATAGATAGATAGATAGATAGATAGATAGATAGATAGATAGATAGATAGATAGATAGATAGATAGATAGATAGATAGATAGATAGATAGATAGATAGATAGATAGATAGATAGATAGATAGATAGATAGATAGATAGATAGATAGATAGATAGATAGATAGATAGATAGATAGATAGATAGATAGATAGATAGATAGATAGATAGATAGATAGATAGATAGAAAAACAGGCAGACAGACAGACGGATAGACAGACAGACAGAATATTCTGGATGACCCGAGTGCTTCTCAAGTCTGTATTTGTGTAGCCAGTTTGGCAAGATCTTGTGGAGCCAAAAGCTAAAGTCTGTTTTGACACACAAAGACATTCAGAAAGACATTCCTAAATCCACACCCAGCAGACATAACAGCACACAACCCTGTGCCTAAAACCAACACTTCTGTTCCTGACGGTGATCTGCTTCTCCTCAGCTAATCTCTGTCTGCCGCTCTGAATCCGGCTTTCACTTCCCATATCATACAGTCTGCTGGACCCATACACACACACACACACACACACACGCACACACACGCACACGCACACGCACACATATATATATATATATATATATATATATATATATATATACATATATATATATATATATATATATATATATATATATATATATATATATGTGTGTGTGTATATATATAATTATTATTATATTCACCTCAGCTATAGACAACCTGTGTGAGGGAACGTCCACATAAAAATACAAATCTGTCATCTTACCCTCATGTAAATTTATTCCTTCCATGGAGACCCAAAAATATACAGAAAAAATAAATGGGTTTACTTCTCCAGCCTGACCAAACTTGTCATACTGGTGTGTTCCTAATGGTGTTTCTGATTGCGGCCTCACTTTTACAGTTTTTAAATTTTATAACCCATATTCCTATAATACCCTGACTTTTCCTATAAATGCATGTAAATCCCATTCTAGCACTGCTGTTTTATTAAAAATAATGTGTTTTATAAAAAACACAAAAGAGTTCTGAGTATTTCTACCTTTAGGCTCAATCCCGATTCTATTTTTGTTCCCCTTTTCTTACCCAATTCCTAGAGGTAAATTTTGGCTTCAAAATTTTGGCTTCAAAATTTGCCCCTAAGAAATAGGAGACCACTACAGCACCTGCACACGTCATCATATGTCATTGCAATCTCTTGCTTCATACGAGATCGATGATGCCGACTGCTGTAGTTATTCCAGTTGTGTTATTTTTTGGTATTTATCTTCAGGAAATCACTGAAGGCAATGATATCATGTTATCATAACGATATAATATGGCAATAAGCTTGTAACTGTACTGTGCATTTACACCCTGGCCATTCATCAATGTAAACACAAGAAAATAACATTAGCGTTATAGCAGACACTGTAAAAAGCTCATTCCCAGCCACTAGACTATTCTGACAGGATATTCGAGTGTCATTGAGTGTCAGAATGTTGTGGGACTGCTGTACAGGAGTTATTATTCTGGGTTATAGCTAGCGAAATTTAGCAGTTTTTATTTTAGCGTTTTTTAGACAGTAAAACACAAACGCAGTTATGAATGTATTAAAACATATGCTTGTTTGTTGTAAAACTTCGTAATAATGACAAAAAATACAAATTTGTGCATCTCCTGACTACCGGATGCATTTATGCTACCATTGTGGCTGGTGTATTCTGGGAATTTTGTACCCCTTGGTTTCGAGTGTGGTCTGAAAAATCCGGAGGTACCCGGAGGAAACCCACAGAACTGAAAAGGCACCCTGACCAAATGCACTTTTTCGGAGTGAGACAATACTGTCTCCTCAGGCTGCTCTTAGTGTTGATCTCTGTGTGGTGTTCCTTATGTTTACAAACTGACTGAGAGGTGGTATATCATAATTCTAGTGATCAATGCATATTGCAGACAATTTTGCATGCTTCTGTCTGAGATCAGCATGTATTTTTTTTTTCCAGAAATGATTATTTATTGAAATGATCAATTATAATTCACAAATTGGCTGTTTCAAAAACAGAGGAATCAAATATTAAAGACTGATATCATTTGTAGGTGAACTGTCCCTTTAAGCCTCTAAAACAGTGTGGCAGCAGTGTGCTCTTTAATGCCACCTCTCATCTCCTTCATTGTGTTTTCTGATCCCACTCCAGATTCTATCATCAGCGTGAGGAGTGACATAACAGCTGAGGAACCTGTGAAACTTAAACTCCTACAAATTTACAAAACACAGCCACTCCGTCAGACAAAAGTGTTTTTTATTGTAAACAAAGTGACAATACATTGGAATATAATGTTATGGCGATACGATGGCTCAGTGGTTGGCACTGTCGCCTCACAGCAAGAAGGTCGCTAGTTTGAGTCCCGGCTGGATCAGTTGGCATTTCTGTGTGTTAGCATGTTCTCCCCGTGTTTGTGTGGGTTTTCTCCGGGTTCTCCGGCTTCACCCACAGTCCAAAAACATGCGCTATAGGTGAATTGAATAAACTAAATTGGCCGTAGTTTATGAGTGTTTGAATGAGTGTGTATGGGTGTTTCCCAGTACTGGGTTGCAGCTGGAAGGGCATCTCCTGTGTAAAACATGTGCTGGATAAGTTGGCAGTTTATTCCACTGTGGTGACCTCTGATGAATAAAGGGATCAAGCTGAAGGAAAATGAATGAATATACTGTTACATGCATGCATGAACAGAAAGCTCCAGCATATTGTGAACTACACAGTGGCCATCTTAATGTCAAAATGACATTAAAACAAATGTAAAATATCAAAAATCCAAATCGATTTGATGTCATTTTACTACCTTGATGTTAAAATGACATTAAATTGACATCTAAAATTGGCGTTAAAAATCACATCAAAAATCGATTACATGAATGTTTTATGACATCAATCTTATTTTTTGATGTCATTTTGCAATCCAGGCTCATTCTGAAAACATACCGCTATATACATTTCTGGAGAGCACCAAATACGTCCCAGGAGCTAAGTTTTTTTTTTTTTTTGCAGTTTTTGTTTTTCGGGAATCCACCAGAGGCTGCTGTGTATGCTTTTTGAGATTTCACGAGTGCCATTCGCACCTGCTGTTCTTACATAAATCCACCAGAGGCCGTTGTCGACTGACCCTACCTACTCAACCAACAGTGTTTTTAAGAGCACAGATTGACCCGATCATCCACTTCCCTAAACCCAACCGACAGTTTTCAAAAGAAATCCAGAAAAAAAAAAGCCTCCGTCTGATTTTTACCATGTTTTCAGATTTTACCTCTTTCTCACCCTGTTATTTACTTGCCTATTTTGTTTTTTGGCTTCTGTTTTTGTCTTCTGTTTTTTGGCTTCTGTTTTTGACTTGAACCCTGTCATGGTGGTCAACTCCTCTCTGCGTCTCAAGTCCGCCGACGTACATGGCGAGCTAACTGGACAAACAGCTAACAGTGGGAAAGCCGTCTACACAGAGGTAAGTGGTCAGCTGGTAAGTGCGAAAAGGAATGGCGTAATACCGCCCTATAGCGTTCGTTTTAAAGATGAAATGCAGCCATATGTACTTCTGGCTACATAATTCGCGATCTCCAGAAAAGTATATAGGGTAACATTTTCAGAATGAGCCTATGTTGTTATTTTGACATCAAGGTAGTTTACATGCATTGTAGAGTTACACATTAAATATGTAATTGGGAAGAGAAGCTTTCAGATTAATAAAACTTTTCTTATATTATAATATTTTGGAGTCGGTTTTATGGTCGGTCGAAAGGGCATCAATGTTTGGATGTTAAATAGACATCAAGGTTTTGATTCTAATCAATTTGCATATTTTGACACCAATGTTATCGTCAATTTGATATAATTTTGACAACAATTTTGACATCCATGATAAGATTGCCAACTTGTTTATCACAGAAACAGGCCTTTTTAATGCATTATTACTTCTAGATAGGTGACACGGTGGCTCAGTGGTTAGCAGACCAGTTGGCATTACTATGTGGAGTTTGCATGTTCTACCTGTGTTCGTGTGGGTTTCCTCTGGGATCTCTGGTTTCCCCCACAGTCCAAAGACATGCGGTATACAGTAGGTGAATTGGGTAACCTAAAGTGGCCGTAGTGTATGAGTGTGTTTGTGAATGCAAAAGTATATGGGTGTTTCCCAGTACTGTGTTGCAGCTGGAAGGGCATCTGCTGTGTAAAATATATGCCAGAATAGTTGTCAGTTCATTAATACGATAATCAGGGACTAAGTTGAAGGAAAATGAATGAATAAATGAATATTACTTCTAGCATCTAAAACAAATGTGAATCTGAAGGGTGAAAAGGGCTATCGGTCATCCACAATGTTGTTCTGCTTTTTCGGGACAGAGGGATTTGAGGCGACTTTGCAAATGTAAACTCTTCAAGCCCTGCTGAGTCCACATAATGACAGCCACAAAAAATAAACCAACGCTCACGGACCACAGTGAAACACTGCACTGTGACTTTCTGAGAAACAATTTGAGTGCAAATGCTTCTCTACAACAACATGAAATGAATTCAGGATAATTTGGTATAGTGGTTGAAGGTCTAAATGAGTTGCTTATAGATATAAATACAGATTATGGCCACAGACAGAGAGGCTTTCGGTGAATATAGCACATCTGTAATGTTGTGGATGTGAAGTTTGAATGTTTTGGAGAGCGAAGACACCCTGACATTGTGACACTGAAGAATGTGTCAATAAAGTTCTTACATCACTTTGCCAAAATCAAACAAAGTCCCTTACACAATTTCCCAACAATGTCTCTTTTAGTTATTAAAATGCATTCTCTTATTTAAAGGAGCAGTACAGTCCTAAAGGCATAGTTCAAAAATGAAAATGTACTCATAATCTGCTCTCCCTCAAGTGGTCTTAAACTTTTATGAGTTTCTTTTTTCTGTTGAACAGATAAAAAGATATTTCGATGAAAGCCGAAAACCTGTAACTGACTTCTATAGTAGGAAATACACAACACAGGCTTATTCTGAAAATGTAGTCCCGTGGACGTTTCTGGAGACCGCAAATTCTGTAGCCGGAGCTACGTATGGCTGTATTTTATTTTTTTTAAACGAACACTATGGGGCGCTGTGACGCTGTTCCTTTTGAAGCTTACCGGCTGACCGATTACCATGTGTGGAGGGCTTTCCCGCTGCAACTAGTTTGTCCAGTTAGCTAGTTGTGTACGTCGGCGGACTTGAGATGCAGAGAGGAGATGACCACGAAGACAAGTCGGTTTGAGTCCGGGGAAGAGCGGTTCCAGAAATCAGGTAAGACAAAATCAGAATCCAAAAAATAAAATGAACAAGTGAATAATAGGGTGAGAATGTGGTAAAATCCGAAAACGTGGTAAAAATCAGACGAGGCCTTTTTTTTTTCTGAACAGCTTTTGTAAATCGTTGGTTGAGTTTTAGGGAAGTAAGTGGGTGGGTGAGTCAATCGATAAAATTGGTTGGGTTTAGGGAAGGAGGAGGGTGGGTCAGTCGATTGGTTGGCCGGCCAGTCAGTCATAAAGTCATTCAGTCTATCAGACAGACGCTCGGTCGACAGCAGCCTCTGGTGGGTTTACGTGAGAACAGCGGACGCGAACGGCTCTTGCGAGAGAAATTTGAGATATGAAAGAGCACACGCAGCGGCCTTTCGTGGATTTGCGAAAACAAAAATTGCAAAAATACGTACCACCCGGGACATATTTCGCGGTCTCCAGAAACGTCCACGAGACTATGTTTTCAGAATGAGCCTGGGTTGGAAATACAAATACTATGGAAGTCAATAGTTACCGGTTTCCAGCTTTCAGCAAAATATCTTCTTTAAGTACTATTTTCTTCTGTTAAAGGCTAAAGGCTTGAAACAGGTAGACAGAGAGAGTAAAGGATTGTACGAATTTTATTTTTGTTTTGGGTTAGGGTTATCTCTTGAATGATTCTGAAACATATTCACAAACATAATCATGCATAAAGGCCGGCTCACACTGTGCGATTTATTATAATCCTGAACGATTGTAGCATGAACGTGGCTCCCATGTCACACTGTAAGACCTCAGCCGTTATAAAGTCAGACTGAACGACAATGAAGATGCGCCAAACACGAAAGAAAACGCACCTGAAGTTTTTCGTCATCCACCGCGACACTTTCACTATCCCGCATTCTGAAATGATTCCTCACAGCAAACATAAACAATCTGTAGTGGCAATTTTGCACATGGCGTGTCTCAATAATAAAAACAAAAGTGAAGTTTATTTATAAACTAATTTCGAGAGGATCACGTGCTTATGATTGCTTGCAGCCGGCCCCGCATTATTCAATTTATGATTCATCAATCAGACGATTCCTAAGCCATTATAAATACCCTAAGTTCCATATAACAGCCATCTTCGTTGTGAAGAATCCCCCCTTCCACCCCTACTCCTCCTCCTTTCCTAGATGTTTCCACAGTGGCCCAGTGGTTAGCACTGTTGCCTCACAGCAAGAACGTCACTGGTTCTAGTCCTTACCAAGCCAGCCGACATTTCTGTGAGGTGTTTACAAGTTCTTCCCCTGCTCACGTGCGTTTCCCGGTTTCCTCCCACCGTCCAAAAACATGTAACTTAAGTTAATTGACTAATCCAAATCGGCACCATAGACATGCTCCTAGGAAGTAGTTATCTCTAAGAGCAATCACTATCTGTTTAATAGCTACTACAGCAGGGGAGTCCTTGAGAACTACCTGAGCTCAAACTCCCCTCTCGCCTTGCAAACAGGAGGGAGCCCCGGGCTCGAGGATCTTATGAGTTCAGGGCTCTCTCCTGGGACGGCATGCCAAATAAGCTTTATAACCAATCATCAGCTAAGTGTGAACTCTCGAAATAAAAAAAAAACAGTTTTAACATTTCCCCGCGGTCATTTGAATTGTCGCATGGATTACGTCATCAAACTTGGAGCTCCTATTGGCTCTTGGATTGACACTCATCGCGTCTGCTGTCACACTGCAGGAAAGTGTCTGAAATCTTCTGACAGTGCCAGAACTTCATTGGAGGGAAAATCTGATCACAACTGGCTTTAAGCGGCTGTCAGTGAACATGTCAAAACAATGATCAGAGATTACAGATTTTAGTTTAGGATTTTAGGAATATTTTAGGATTTCCCTAATTTGTTTCAAGCCCTGCTCACACTGTGAGATTTCAGTCATGATTTTGTCATCTAAGGCAAATATGAGCAATATGGCTGCCGTCACGTCATCCAGATGCTACACAATGGTGATGGATGAGGAGATTCCCACCATTGTGTGAAGCGTATTTGAGTGTCTAGAAAAGCACTATATACATGTAATGAATTATTAATTATCATTATTTCTTGTATATAGTATACTGTTTGAAAATGAAGAATTAAGATATCAGTAAATATTCATAGTGCGAAGGTCAAAAACATATTGAAGCTTGTTTCCACGATGGAATAATAAATATAAAGGAATAAAAAAGGGTTTATAATTCATGTTCTAAATTGACATCTTTGACTTTATTCCTGGATTTCTAACAATTCTAAGTTCACTTCTCTCAATTCAGTTTTTCCACTCAGAATTGAGTGTATATTTCTCATGTACTATTTTACAAGCATTTCTCAAATTTCTGATTTAATTTCTCGCCAATGTAAACTTGTATTTTAATGTAAATAAATAAAAAATAAATTTGTGTATGAGCTTACATATTGTCATTCTTGGTCATTAATTTTGTAAGATAATTAGAGTTGAGAATTAGAGTTTAAACAATTTTTTTTATTTCATGGTTTAAGTTGCCGCTTATAAAGGTTAAATCATAAATGCGCAATGTTTTCCTTGAGTTCCCATCTGCCATAAAAAACAAAAATCTAAATCTTACAAATCACTCTAGAATGCTTCGTTCTCTCCAAACAGAGCAGTAGGGTATATGCACTGGTATAACTTCTGGTGACCTGTTTTTGTGAATTTTTTTCACATTTTATATGGTTCCTTTTACAGCATCAATGTTGTAATGTAATTAAAATACATTCAGTCAAATAAACTTTGGCATTCATTTAGTTGTTTAAGCGTAAAACAGGACAAAAAGCTGTACTCGCACGCGACCGTCAGAATCGGCAGGCTAGTGCGGAAGCTCCATTGAATATAATGGGGTAAAATAAATGCTCATATTATAAAGACATGGTGGGGGAAATGTAATTTAATGCAGTGCTTCTTGTACAATCTGAGACCCACTTTATATCAGATATCACTCAGCCAGTGGAGATCGCTGATTTTTTAAAGAAAACTGACCTTAAATGCGGCGATTTTTGCATTGGCATACAGTTGACCGGAAGCGCTTAACCCAGGTTACTGACAAATTCAAAGTCCTATTAGCTATGAGAATTTCAGAAAGTTTTTTTCAGATCAAAATATTGTCCCTTTTTTTTTCAATATTGTGCAACCCTAATGAGTACTTTACGTAATGTTAGACATCACACAAATCTACAACTGTCGTCCTTTAACCTAAGACTTTGTCTGACCTGCAGAAGTTGTGTTGCCCAAGCCCTCCTTCTCCATTGGGGTATTTGTTGGTGTTATACGGACGTTCGAAAGTTTCATTCCAGAAAAGGCAGGGCCTTCCTTCTTGCAGACTGGTCTGATTCTGTCGACCTCTGTAGTCCTCACCATTCGCTGTATAACACTCTAAAAGACAAAAAACAAAACGTTCTTTACTCCGAATGTTGATGATGAGCAACACATGTTATGCAGTACATTGTGGAAAGTTTAAGTTCACACTTAGCTGATGATTGATTATAAAGCGTGTTTGGCATGCTGAGCTCATAAGATTTTCGAGCCCAGGGCTTCTTCCCGTTTGCAGGGCAAGAGGAGGGTTTGAGCTCAGGTAGGTCTTGAGAACTCCCCTGCTTATTTATAGCTAATGACAAATTATGGATTGCTATGGAGAGATATACTGCTGATTAAGAGCTCATCAATGGTGCTACTTTGATTTGGTCAATTCACCTATGTCGCAAGTTTTTGGACTGTGGGAGGAAACCGAACAACCCAGGGGAAACCCATTGGAACATGGGTAGAACATGTGAACTTTGCACAGAAACGTCGACTGGCTTATTAAAGATTTGGACCAGTGACGTTCTTGCTGTGAGTCAACAGTGCTAACCACTGGGCCGCCAGGCCGGCCATAAGGAAAAGGGAGGAGGAGTGGGGTGGAAGGGGGGATTTTCCAAGACGAAGAGGACTGAGGTAAGAAACTCTAGTTATTTATAGTGAGTTAGGAATCATCTGATTGGTGAATTATGCATTAGCTAATGTGGGACCAGCCATGATCAATCATAAGCACGTGATCCTTATGAAATTAGTTTAAAAATAAACTTCACATAGTACAATCAGATTCAGAAATTACATTATTGATGACTGATTTGTTTTCTACCTTTTTCATATGCTGCATGATGATTTGCATAGTTTTAACTGCCATTAAACACATTAAACAATCAGTGAAAGGTTTTAAAAATAAATGAACACAAAGATGTCTTATTCTCCTCACAGTTCAATCATCAGATGTTTAAAAGAAATTTAAACAGAAAAATATCAATCTGTAAACATGTTTTGTACTATAAATGAGGAAAATAAACATGCATTATGGATGTGACCAAAAAAGTATGCGAGTTTGCAGAACAAACCATATTTTGTAGTCTGTGAATTCAACTGCACAACCCAAAAGAAATAATGATAATCAAAATGATAAATATTATGGATGTGGCAGATGTGAAATTGCCACTTGTGTGACTTTGGTAAGTCAAATATAATAGTTTGAAAACACTGACAGATCCATTTTTGATTATTTCTAAAGTACTGTAAAATACTTGCTTACACAAAAAACTTTATTTTGCCGAAAATTATTTTTTTTTTTCACGGCAAGGTTGACATTCGCATGGAATTGCTCATTAGTTAATATGTTTACTAACATGAGCGAACATTGAACAATACATTTATTACAGTATTATGTTAGTTAACAATAGTTTATGAAAATACAGCTGTTCATGTTAACACACAGAGAATTATTAACAAGCATAAATTTGGATTTTAATTGTTCATACTTAGTTCATGTTAGTAAATACATTAACTAATGAAAAGTGTGACCAATATTACTTTACACCCTCAGAAATAAAGGTACACGAACTGTCACTGGGGTGGTAACTTTTCAAAAGGTACAAATTTGTACCTTAAAGGTATTTTAATACCTCAAGGGTACATATTAGTACATAAAAAATACAAAAGTGTTACTCTTAAAATTTTTAGGTATTAATATATACTTTGAGGTACCAATATGGACCCTTTAAGTACAAATGTGTACCTTTTGAAAAGGTACCACCACAGTGACAGCTTGCGTACCTTTGTTTCTAGGGGTGTACAGTACTGCATGGAATATAAAGAGAAAATCATCTGGAAGAAAAGAAGACAGTAAACACGAAAGACCTCCTGCCTGATAAAATGCTGATAAAAATGTCATGTTAAAATACCAAGCATAGCATTATTTTCATGACAGCTAAAAATAAAGCACAGAGAAAAATCGGATCTCGCATTCAGTTTTCACTGGGGATTATCTATGGCACAACAATCTTATTTAAAATCATTTATTTTAGTTACTTTGGAAACGCTGTAAAAAATTATATGATCAATTAGTCCTGACAGCATATGTTTTTAAGTCATTGTAACTTATTAAGCTAAGTTAATCATGTTGTAACTTAATTTTTTAAGTTACTCAAGATGTTTTAAGTCAGTTTAACATAATATAAGTACAATGGACTCATGAGGTTAATTTGATTCAGCTTAACAATTTAAGGCAACCAGGACTTTTTACAGTGTAGAAGTTTCCCAAACCGGAACTGCAAGCCACAATTTAAAAGGCATCAACCATGTTCTGAAAAAGGTTGAGAGCAACAATGGATTTAGAAACCACAGAAAGGGAACAAGGAGGGCCACACTGAAACTGTTTTAAGCAGATGTTATTGCATCTGTTAGCATGTAAGTCTGCTGTCCCAGGATGAGTCATGGCACTGCGGGAAAGGGGAGGGGGTGAATATTTATAACCGAAGAAATAAATCAATTGTCATTCAGGTTTATGATTGCATTCATGCGGGATGACCCGTCTTCAAACTAATTCCGTATGAGAGCGCGACTGTCAGGTGAAATGATAATTCTGTCACTCGCTCTTCTCTAAAACCGAAACTGCAAAAAGAAATGAAAACTCTGAAAGGCAACCATTTGGATGTTAAAAAAAGCGCTCTTTCTCTACCGAAAACAACAGAAATGCAGGACTTATGCACAGTCAAAATAAACAAGAGGGTAACTATTCCATCAAAGGGTATCTGTTGGTATTTCTAAGCTCTAGACTTCAAAGCGCCTCATTTGGATCGAGTTCTGGTTTGAATGAGGAAGCTGGTATGTGGCGAGAGCGTGGATTTAAACCCTGGCTTTCATATGTGAGGTACCTTAAGTCTGATAACATCTCCATTCTCTTCATCTGCTCTCCAAGATCTTCAAAAGGCAGCAAAATGAAAATGTGCAAATGTAGCATTCCGCACACTACTGATTAAACTTTGCAATTTGCAATAACTTTGAAATTTGCAATAATTATGATTATTTTAATAATTGATATCTTTTCCTCACTCATGAAGGCAGCTTTTTTGATCAGTATAATTGTAATATTATTTAGTTTGAATATGTTTTAAGATGAAATTTATTCCTGTGATGGAAAGTTGAGCTTTCAGCATCGTTATTTCAGTCGTCAGTGGCTGATTTGGTGCACAGGGGCTATTTCTGATTATTACCAATGTCGAAAATAGTTTTTGCTGCTAACTGTATCCATGGAAACTGTGACACTATCAAAAGTTTGGGTTGGTGGGCAAGCAAGAACAAACAAAAGAAAAGA
Organism: Danio aesculapii; assembly: GCF_903798145.1. NCBI lineage: Eukaryota > Metazoa > Chordata > Actinopteri > Cypriniformes > Danionidae > Danio > Danio aesculapii. The sequence goes on from NC_079439.1 coordinate 16,993,189, forward strand.
AAAAGATATTATTATGCAAATAGATTGGCAGTATAATAATAAGGTTACAAATGATCTCCATTAATAAATATACTGTTCCTTTGATGGCTCAAAAAACGGAAAAATAAGCACATTTTAACAAAATAATCTTTAATAACTGAGCACCAATAATTGTAAAAAAAAAAAAAAAGCACAAAGCATATTCAAAAGATTTCTGGAGTTACAGCTATTCAAATATATGCTTTCCTGTCACAGAAATACATTTAATAAATTACATTTGAAACAACAATTAAATATATATACTGTATATACACTCACCGGCCACTTTATTAGGTACACTTGTCTAACTGCTCGTTAACGCAAATTTCCAATCAGCCAAAAACATGGCAGCAACTCAATGCATTTAGACATGTAGACATGGTCAAGACGATCTGCTGCAGTTCAAATCGAGCATCAGAAGGGAGAAGAAAGGTGATTTAAGTGACTTTGAACATGGCATGGTTGTTGGTGCCAGACGGGCTGGTCTGAGTATTTCAGAAACTGTTGATCCACAAGGATTCTCACAAACACCCATCAGTAGAGTTCACAGAGAATGGTCCGAAAAATAGAAAATACCCAGTGAGTGGCAGTTCTGTGGGCAAAAATGCCTTGTTGATGCCAGAGGTCAGAGGAGAATGGCCAGACTGGTTGTAGTTGATTGAAAGACAACAGTAACTCAAATAACCACTCGTTACAACCGAGGTATGCAGAAGAGCATCTCTGAACGCACAACATGTCAAACCTTAAGGTGGACGGGCTACAGCAGCAGAAGACCACACCAGGTGCCACTCCTGTCAGCTAAGAACAGGAAATTGAGGCTTCAATTCACACAGGTTCACCAAAATTGGACAAAAGAAGATTGGAGAAATAATGCCTGGTCTGATGAGTCTCAATTTCTGCTGTGACATTCAGGCTGGTGGTGGTGTAATGGTTTTGGGGATATTTTCTTGGCACACTTTGGGCCCATTAGTACCAATTGAGCATCGTGTCAATGCCACAACCTACCAGAGTATAGTTGCTGATGATGTCCATCTCTTTATGACCACAGTGTACTCATCTTCTGATGGCTGCTTCCAGCAGGATAACGCGCCATGTCATAAAGCGTGAATAATCTCAGGCTGGTTTCTTGAACATGAAAATGAGTTCACTGTACTTAAATGGCCTCCACATCTCACCAGATCTCAATCCAATAGAGCACCTTTGGGATGTGGTGGATCCGGAGATTCACATCATGGATGTGCAGTCGACAAATATGCAGCAGCTACGTGATGCTATCATGTCAATAAGGAGCAAAATCTCTGAGCAATATTTCCAGCTTGTTGAATCTATGCCACAACAGATTAAGGCAGTTCTAAAGGCAAAAGGGGGTCCAACCCGGTACTAGTAAGGTGTACCTAAATAAAGTGGCCGATTAGTTTTTATATATATAATCCACATGTTTGCATTGCTACAGTATATAGCTATTCTGTCCTGGTTGCCAGCTTAGATCAAAATAGCCGGTCAGATCAAAATAGTCCAACACCTTGTCCTTAATGTACTATATTTTCATTCATGTTATACGTAAGTCTTGCATATACGTCACAGAAGAGGGAAGTATTGAAGATGCTTTTCATTTTAAAGTACTGGGAAAACTCAAAGATAATTAGCCTCAGTTTTCCCAATCAGCGTTGTATGGATGTCCTCCTGATGCGGGTTGAGCCTTTCCTTCAGGGGATGAGAAGGGCATCATGCAGCCAATCCAACCACACAACCTCCCTAAACAAATTTCCTGCGTTAATCAAACGCAATTAACATAGCTCAGGCAGGCCCGCCTCATACTGTATGAGCGCTCGCTGATAATCATTTTGATTTGTGTGTGAGGCTTGCTTGCCTCAAAGAAAGGCAAACACATTCCGGTGGCTGGCTCTGAAAAAAGGCACATTTGGCCAAAATGGACAGCTACACATGTGGATGTTTTGCGTAGTTGCTCGCACAACCGAAACAGTTGTATCCAATCAGAAAATACAGCCCTAAAATCCGCAGAACACTTGGAAGGTGTCCAGGCAGCATGGTGGAAATCAAGAAGAAAGAAAACCAGGCCTCATTAAAACCTGAAATCACAGGCTTCGCTTTTTTTGGGTGTCATGTAGATTTTAATTAAAGTCATGCAGGTGGCAAGACTCAGAAACAACCCCTGCTGGGACGTGAATTCTGGTGGTTTTCTGGAAGTACGATGACCATGTTTTGTTTTTAACTTCACAGCAACAGTCATCTAGGCGTACTTGCAGCATCAGACTTGACATTCATAAAATATGCCAATAAATAATGTGTGACTGGATGGTGTTGTCATCCCGTTCGAGGTCGTATGTTGACTTCTGCTGTCGCATAGAGCGCAGGGAGTTTACGGCGCATTGGAGAGTCACACATCTCCCAGAGCAATCAAGATTTCCTCGTTGTAATCTTGGACCGAGTTATTGCCAGCCAAACCATGCATCGCTAATAGGATGGATGTCCTTCATAGCCACTTTCCACACAATGTAGGACTCATTATTTCTATTTATGCTGTGAAAATTCTCCTCTTCAAAGGCAAAAGTCACCTGAAGAGCAGTCTTAACCTTAGACATCAATCTACGAAATGGGAGATTCAAAGTCGTCATCAGATTGGTTGAACTCAATATGATTTATTTTTCACTTTGATACCTAAACATGATGGTGAACAAAATGAACAGTGATTAGCTGCTTTAGATGTGAGTCAAATGAGAATATGGCCATTACTGCTGGACATTTCTGCTGTCAGCTTGAAGGTCTGGCTATGCAATTCTACTTAAGCAGCAACTTTGAGCCATCTTATCAAAAACAACCATTTATTTTAATCATAATCAGATGCAAAGCAGAGAGCTGTTGTATAAGACTCAAGGTCTTTATTCTGTAAAACAACCACCTGGGTGTACTTTATCCCACTTTTTTGCACTGCTACTTGCCACAAAATGTAAAAATTAGACACAGAATTGTTCCGAGACAAAATAGTTATTTAATTCTTTAATTAAAGGCAAAATTTACAGAAGTAAATACTGCTGAATGGAGCATACACTAACCTACATTATATTCAGACATGGCAGATGAGCATACCAACACAATCTCATGGCAATTTGTAACTTTTTGATTTTGTGGCTAATTCGTATGAATTCGTACAATCTCATTCGTACAATAAAGTATGTTTGGCTTTTTCTCCCAATGATGGTTGGGTTTAGAGGCAGGGTTGGGTGCTATGCCTCTTTTTTAAAATCGTACACTTTTGTACAACTGAACTCCAATCATGGCCAATCAAAATAAAGTATTCCAGACAGCCGCGTAAAAATACTGCCTATCAAATAATGTTGGGTGATGTCTTTGGGACATTCATAGTCTTCATTTAATTTGTTCATTTCAACTGTATTTCAGAAAGACATACACTACCTGACAAAAGTCTTGTCCTTGATTCCAGTTGTAAGAGCAACAAATGTTAACTTAACTTCTAGTTGATCATTTGGAAAAGTGGCAGAATGTAGATTCAGATGATGAATCATCTGTTGAACTGCATCTCAATCATCCCAAATACTGCAGAAGACCTATTGGAACCCACATGGACACAAGATTCTCATAGAAATCAGACAAATTTGGTGAAGGAAAAATCATGGTTTGGGTTTACATTCAGTATGGGGGCGTGCGAGAGATCTGCAGAGTGGATGGCAACATCAACAGCCTGAGGTATCAAGACATTTGTGCTGCCCATTACATTACAAACCACAGGAAAGGGCAAATTATTCAACAGGATAGCGCTCCTTTTCATCCTTTAGCCTCCACATCAAAGTTCCTGAAAGCAAAAAAGGTCAAGATGCTCCAGGATTGGCCAGCCCAGTCACCAGACATGAACATTATTGAACATGTCTGGGGTAATAGGAAGGAGGAGGCATGAAGATGAATCCAAAGAATCTTGATGAACTCTGTGAGTTCTGCAAGAACACTTTCTTTGCCATTACAGATGACTTTATTAATAAGTTATTTGAGTGATTGCAGAGATGTATGGATGCAGTCCTCCAAGCTCATGGGAGCTCATGGGGAATATTAAATCTTTTTCCACTGCACCATGACTTTATATTCTATACTATACATTATTTCTGTTAAGTGATAAGACTTTTGTTTAAGCAATATCAGACCTTACTGTCCTAATTAAATAATTAAAAATCAAGGCATGATCATTTATTTTGGTAAAATAAGCGTAATCTAGAGGCCTTTGCCTTTCATAAAAGCCACTTCTGATACCAAATGATCAACTAGAAGTCAATTTATTATTTGTTGTTCCGAAAACTTGCATAGGTGACAAGACTTTTGTCAGGTAGTGTATATGTTACATTATTTAATGTTCCACCCTGAAATAAAGCCAATATAATCCCAAACCAACAATGAGTGGCACTCAGAATCATATTTCAAGTTCACAAAATAGAGTCTTGATGAATAATGAGTCTTGATGAAGTTGTGTATGTTGCCTTTGTTAACAGTTCACCTGAAAGCCAATGAGAAGCCAAACCTCCCCATGATAGATGAAAAACGTGATGTATCAATAAAAGCTTGTCATAATCAACTAAATGTGTGAAGTCCACAAATTAGACTCTTGATGAGCGAAGACAACATTCCTGAATGAATGATTTATTGGTTGTGCGCCAGTCTGTTACTGTAGTGACATCACTTTCCACGGCCTAAACATGACACTGATCAAAACAAACGGTGATTGGATGGCTTAAATGACAAGAGGGCGGCCCTTGCTACGATAAAGTCCAGAGCTTAAGTGTCAGTATTAAAAAGTCTCTGTGAAAATAACAACATCTCTGCCCTTGTGATGAAAAATAACCATTTATTACTGAATATGACATGATATGAGACGTGTTGTGCTATGAGCAGGCAGACATCTTGCTGCTGTGGCTAACCTCGGCAAAAAAAAAAAAAAAGGTTTCCAGACGGGATGGCTGAAATAAGAAGGGCCCCGGGAAGGGTAGCAATTAGCAGCAACTTAACTTGATGTGGTCGGGAGGCATCGTTAAGTTGCGGTAGTGTAGGGAAGCAGCGAGCAGACTGGGAAGAACCAGATAAGAAGGTCCATCATGGAGATGAATGGGTAGTCAAAACCCAGTGTGGGTTGCAGAGCTCCGTTCAAAGACGCACCATTTTTGGAAAACAAACGTGACCATTTGCACTTGTAGGCTCCTGGGGACAAGCGTTCGCCCTCTTTTTAACCATAATAACATCACCTCCAACCGTTCCCAAGTTTCCCCCTGTATCGCCATGTGATGCCTTTGTTGTGGTTGGATAACCGGCCTTGATGGGAAACAGAGTCTCGGCCGCATGAAAGGGCGAATGGAAAAAAAGCTATAAAATGCAAGTACATCAACAGAAAAAGAAGCTCGGATCAGGAGGAAGGGAGGAACCACCCCACAGAACTAGAAACAAGAGGGTCTTAAAAAAAACGGAAAGAAGTGGATTATTTGCAAAGAGTTACTTGCCCTGTTATTATATGCGCAAAGATTCACTGCTAATTGCTTCCATATTGAGTTTGCAGATGTGCTCATCTTTGTAAAGGGACGGAGAGTGACTGTGTAGCATTGTGATTGGTGCATATTTAAAAAAACAAAAAACAAACAAACAAACAAAGAGCTACATAAATTAGACTAAGTTTGTTGTTTTTCTGACGGTACCAGGATTGGACAGAAACTAAATGCTCAGTTAATTCAGGAGTACAGTAGAAGAATGAAAATGTCAGATGTAATGTATGTCTATTAAAACCACAGCTCACCATAAAATATGAAAACTATCATTTATTCCCTCTCGTGTCAGATGGGACTGAAAAGAAATGCAGCTGAATGCCTTAAATCAATGTTTCTACACCAGGGATCTTCTGCAAACTTTTAAGGGAGCCTCTAGATGACTTGCACAACGCAAAAAAGACAAAACAATCATAAAATAATGAAAATTCAATTCACCTATAGCGCATGTCTTTGGACTTGTGGGGGAAACCAGTGCTACCCACTGCACCATCGTGACACCCAATTGAGTATTTTATTTCTATTTATGCCAAGCTCGGAAATATTTAGTTTGTAGAAATTGAGTTGAATTTTTTTTCTAAATATTTTATTATTTTTAAACAATTTTCCAAAAACAGCACAGATCTAAAAACATTGTTGTAGTCAGTTTCATTAAGCAAATATTCTCAGAATCACTGAGAATGTTTTTAATACATTAAAACTGAATGCGCAAAAAAATTGACACTTGTCCAAAATAGCTGTAAAAATAAAAAAAGTCAATTTGAGTGTTTTGCTATATTAATTAAACACAAAAAATAGCAAAATTACCAAAATACCAAAATCAATATTCACTGAACATCTCTCAAATTCAAATTTGCCATGTTACCAATGTAGGCTCATCCTGAAAACGTAGCCCTATATACATTTCTGGAGATCGCGAATTATGTAGCCAGAGCTATGTATGGCTGCATTTCATCTTTAAAACGAACGATATGGGGCGGTAAGACACCGTTACTTTTTGTGCTTACCAGCTGACCACTAACCTCGGTATGGATGGCTTTCCCAATGTTAGTTTGTCCAGTAGCTTAACAAGTACTTCGGTGGACTTGAGACGTAGAGCGGAGCTGACCGCGACACGAGTGTGACACCGGGTGCGACACCGGGTGCGAGTCTGGCAAAGAACGGTTCTGGAAACTGGCTAAGACAAAAAATAAAAGCTAAAAAATTTTAATAAACAAATAAATAACAGAGCGAAAATGTGGTAAAATATAAAAAAGTGGTAAAAATCAGGCGAGGGCTTTTCTTTTTCTGGATTGCTTTTTAAAACACTGCGGTTGAGTTTAGAGAAGGGAGTGGGCAGGTCAATCTGTGCTTTTTAAAACACTGGTTGGCAGTCAGTAAGTCAAACAGCGACCTCTGGTGCATTTACGTGAGAACAGCAGGCGCGAATGGCACTTGCGAGAGAAATTTGAGATCTCAAAAAGCGTACACAGCGGCCTCTGGTGAATTCGTGAAAACAAATGTATTCGGTGCTCTCCTTAAATGTATATAGCGGTATGTAATCAGAATGAGCCTGCGTTGCATGTTACAGTTGTAGGGCTGACACACAAGAATCAATGCTGTTTGACATCACTGACACTGAATGCATTAAAGGCAAAAGTGTTCCTAAAAACAAAACAAAAAAGCTATTCAAATATGTTGTAAAAACTAAACAAATATAAAACACACAACCCCCGCCCCCTCCCCCCGAAAATTATATAAAACACAAAAACTAAAGTAAACTAGCATAAACTGAACTAGACTGAATGACTGCGGTGGCAAATTAAATGACTAAAAAGTGTAAAGAAATTAATTAAAATCAATTAGTAATATAAAAAAATGTGAAAAGTGCATAATAAATCACTAAATCTATTTTCAGCTTTAAATATATTTAGTTCCTCTTTCATTTTCTTTTCAGCTTAGTCCCTTTATTAATCTGGGGTCGCCACAGCGGAATGAACTGCCAACTTATCCAGCATTTGTTTTATGCAGCGGATGCCCTTCCAGATGCAACCCATCACTGGGAAACACATACACACTTATTCACACACACATACACTACGGACAATTTGGCTTACCCAATTCATCTGTACCACATGTCTTTGGACTGTGGGGGAAACCGGAGCACCCAGAGGAAACCCACGTGAACGCAGGGAGAACATGCCAACTCCACACAGAAACGCCAACTGTCCCAGCCGAAGCTCGAACCAGCGACCTTCTTGCTGTGAGGCGACAGCACTACCTACTGCGCCACTGTGTCACCATATTTAGTTCCTTGATAAGCAAAATACATCTTAAGATGCCACAGTGCATATTTTGTAAATGTTTCAATAATTATCTGCCCAAATCCTCCAAATCTTACACGTAGGCTGTGTGTTTTGATGACTAATGCACGGAGCGAGCGCGAGGTGAGGTAATTCAACAGGACACTACACTTCCTCTGGGTCTCGTTCTGTTTCACGCTGAATGGAGTGAGAAGACAATGGCAGAGGCTAAAACAATTTCCCACTCCAGCTAGCTTTAGCCAGCCCTGGGCTCAGTCGAGAACGTGACAGGCCTTTGAGACAAGCGGAGAAAATGATTATGTACAAAAGTGACAGCGCCAAACCATCTGCTCATCCGCCACATCATATGAAACACTCGCTAGCGTGTCTGCCTGCAGGGCTGCGTCTTCAAAACCGACACACAACAACCGGACAATCTTCAAGTACAAATACTCTCACTTCAGGTCTGGATACAGAACTGTGTTGTCAAACATCATTCACTTTAAGTGAAGACATGATTTCATGTGTCATGATGCATCACTGCTGACACGACCCTGGTCTGATAGTCTTAACTGGTGGGTTTTGTGACCTAAAATGGGTCACTGGAGTGTGCTGATAAAATAGCACTGTTTAATGCTAATGATAGCCATAGCCAATCATGCATTGCTTTGATCAAATAAATAGGCTTATTTAAATTCGTACAGTATTCTGCCACAAACCTAATCTGTTGAACTAGCCAAACTAGACAGCAGCCAGTGAGGGTTTTTTGCATTAGATCCCTATGAAACAAATTACATATGGTAAAAAATGCGACCCCATAGTGTTGACAATGGGGTATATGCACAGCTAGTGTTTTTCAACCAATGATAAACTTCCGGTGAAAGATTAATGTGACTATTTTCAATTTCATAAGGTTTATTTTACAGCATTGATGTTGTAGTGTAATTATAACACATTCAGTTAAATAGACTTAAGCGTTCATGTGGTTGTTTAAGTGTAAAACGAGATGAAAGTCTGTGTAAGCGCTAGTGCCACCACGATCAGCAGGCTAGTGCAGAAACTCTATTGGAAAAACTGGGGTAAAATAAAAACATGGAGGGGGAAAATGGAATTTAATGCAGTGCTTCTTGACCGGTCTGAGGCTGGCTGGCTGAAATTAAAAGTCTGTGTGCATATACCTTATTTATCTACATTTTTGTAAAAGAATAAGTCGATTGTGATTGTTTTTATTTATTGATTGTTTGATGGATTGATTGGTTGGTTGGTTGATTGGTTGATTAATTGATTGGTTGGTTGGTTGTAATGTAATGTGTATTTATACAGCGCATTTATTGTTTATGGCCATACACCCATGCATTACAATCATGGGGGGGGGGTCTCTCCACACCACCACCAGTGTGCCGCATTCACTTGAATGATGCGATGGCAATGGCGCAAGTGCACTCACCACACACCAGCTATAGGGGGTGTAGAGAAACAGTGATAGAGCCAATTCGGTGGATTGGGATGATTGGGAGGCCATGATCGTAAGGGCCAATTGAGGGACTTTGGCCAGGACACCGGGGTTAAACCCTTACTCTTTACTAGAAGTGCCATGGGATTTTTAATGACCACAGAGAGTCAGGACCTCAGTTTAACGTCTCATCCGAAAGAAGGGTTGGTTTGTTGGTTGGTTGGTTGGTTGGTTGGTTAATTAATTGATTGATTGTTTGGTTGATTAATTTATTGATTGGTTTGTTCATTAATTAGTTGGTTGATTGGTTGGTTAGTTGATTAATTGATTGGTTGGTTGGTTAGTTGATTAATTGATTAATTGATTGATTGGTTGATTGATTAGATGGGTGGTTGGTTGGTTGGTTGGTTGGTTGGTTGGTTGGTTGGTTGGTTGGTTGGTTGGTTGGTTGATTAGATGGTTGGTTGGTTGATTGATTAGATGGTTGGTTGGTTGGTTGATTGATTAGATGGTTGGTTGGTTGATTGATTTGCACTGGTCTGTAATTTTTTCATCCAATAATTGTGAAAAATAAAAGTTAGACTTTTATTTTATTTTTACACGACAGGAAACAAATAGCTAGTTTGCTTTCTATTTGTGGATTTTAAAATGTGACTATGTGTGTACTATAAGAAGCCTGAAATCTAGAAAAGTTCTAATCATTGTTTTAATAATTTCATTTAAAATTTAAATCATCCATTTTATGATAAATTTTTAAATAGTTTAGATTAAATATTTTTAGTATTTGTTGTGTAAAGTAAATATAAATGTATATATGTGCAATTTAATATATTTAAACAGTGCAATATTGTATGGTGAAATAAGTAGGACTATTATTTTGACAGTACAGAGAACACACTTAAGCTATTTTTTCCACTATGTCATACTTTACAGTGTTTACTGTGTATTTGTACAGTTACTTCTATTTTTAATAAATAAAATGTGTAAAATAAATATAAATTTCTTAAATGTGCATGTTTTAATGCACAAGACATTAAATATATTTAAATGGTGCAATATTTTATGGTTGCTGTATTAGTTTTAACTGCTAAAAGATCACCCCGATCTCTAAGATTTCAGCATCAGCCATTAAAAACAACAATAATACTCCAAATTTGTGAACTACTAATTGATCAATCAAAAAAAATCAGTTCACTTGCAAGTATAAATACAACAAGTATATCCTCACTCACAAAATCCCAAACTTCAACAGGAGACACTGTAAAATCAGGCACTTTCACAGGTGCTCCTCGACATTAACCCGGCTGAACTTTCTCTAAACTCTCAGTGACTCCCTTATACACTGCGCATTATTCAGCCCTTTTGCCTTTAATGGGAAAAGCGAGCAGAGTGTGCTGCCATGTGCCGCCTTTGAAGGGTATAAATAGAATAAGAAAGGCCTTAAGGTAGCCAACAGGCAATTTCACTTGTTGCAACTTTCCTAGAAGGTGAGAATTCATTTAAGAAGTCTTTATTAGAGGGCGGCACACTATGGGTTTCCACCTAGGCAATTTCAGAGCATGCCAGCATTGAAAGCATCCCAGATCCAACTCCTCCAAAACAACGAACACACTTAGAGCCCTATCATACACCCGGCGCAAGGCATGACACAATCATTGTTTGCTAGTTTCAGCTCGGCGGAAGAGTAGTTTTGACGTTTTGCGCCACGATGTTTAAATAGCAAATGCATTTGCGCTCATATGTGCACCCATAGGCGTTCTGATCTAAAAAAGGAGGCATGTTGAGGCGAATTGCAGGCGCGTTGCTATATTGAGGAACTATAATAGACAGTTCAATAGACCAGATCAAAGCTGGTCTATTGTCCAGTGCAAAGAGCGTTAGTTGTGCGCCTCTCTTAAACATTGCTTAATACACACAGGATGTACAGCAATACGCAAATATCTTTACAAATGAAAAAGAATTAAAGGATTAAAATAATACAAAAAATATTATTATCTAGCCTACATAAATATAAAAATTATACTTTCATGCCTTCATCTCGGGGGGCTTTTTCAGTTTATTCATAACAATTTGCTTTTGTATAATGTTATTATTATTAGCATTATTATTTATTATATGCATATTTATATTTGTTTTAATAAAAACAAGCTTAGATTTGCCCACCTGTCAGGTTTTAGACCATATGGGGCACAGCATGTGTATTAGGATATAACTCATTCTATAACTTCATTATTATTGTTCCTTTATTCGTTTGCTGGAAATTATAATTGAATTTAGAAATAGTTTTGAAACAAATCTTTGCGCTTAACAAACAAAATGAATTATTTATAGGCTAATGGATATCTGTGCGTACAACACGTTTCCCTATCCACGGGAGTGAAAGCGAAAGTAAACAATGAGGAGGCTCATCTCTCATTCTTGCGCTGTAGATGCTCTGTTTAACTGTTTTCTCTCTAGTGAAGTGTTCAGTTTTTCCACTTACAAAGTCCACCGTGTAAATAGCAAATGCGCTATGGTGCGGCGCAAGTGGCTCTTAAAGGGAATAGGAGATTCTGATTGGTTTATTCTCAAAACACACCTTTAACTCATTAAGAGAATAAGCTCAACACTGTTAGACCATGCGCGTCATGGCGCAAAGTGGATGTTTACGTCCTTATATTAGCAAAAGTGGATTCTGATATGCCCTTAATGCGTTTGTGCCCTGCACTTTGGACTTTGCGCATGGATCGTCAAAATAGAGCCCTCAGTCAGAATCTGCACACAATGAGAGACTACAACACTTGCAGATAAGCCCAATGACTCATTCACTGCTGAGAAAGCATTACTGTTCAAAGCACAAAATATTTATGTGTCACTACACAAAGCACATGATATTACACTAATAACAGACTATTGTTAGGATGTTTAGTTACTCTTAGCACAATCATAAAGATAGTAAATCAGCTTAATACGTTGTGACGACGTCATAAATAAAATAAATAAATACAATTGTATTTGAGTAAGTTTGGCAGTCTCTGTAGGTACTTTTATTATGGATGACATCTGTTCCTTGATAAGTATGGAATAAAATCAGTGTCTGTGGTGAAACTGTATTTCGTGTATGTAAAGTACACCCATCGTAAATTTATCAGTCATATACAAACAAACAAAGAAAATGTCATTAACTGATTAAATGTCGCAGATTTTGGAATTGTAACCTCCTAAAATTAAGAGTACGTTCCGTTTTCCTTTACGATTTTATAATTACAGATGCGTGAATTGTATTTCTGCACGAAATATTTATGATGTGATTTTATTCCATAGATAAGAGGGCGTAGCTTGGCATCATAGAGTAAAAAGGTAAGAGCGAGAGCGGAAGAGAACAGAAAGAAGGAAGTGACACAGGGCCACTGGCAGTCATGGAAGACTCATGCTGCGATTTGTTTTTTCGAGGTTACAGTTTTCTCTGATTGCGTTACAGCGACGAGACTTTATTTATAATAGTTTTTGTTAATTATATCAAAGGGGACCTAAAAAAGTATCTAAAAGTATAACACTTTTTAGAAAACAAGTCTCTATTGTCCTTAGAGTGTGTACGGGAAGTATGAAAATCATCTTTTGTAAGCTGTTTGGACAGAACTGTGTGTAGATATAGTGTGTCCACAGTCATTTTGGTGTGATTTAAAGACAATAGGTCTCTTTTTTTAAATTTCCTGATGTTAAAATAGGTTCAAAATCCCTCCCCGACCGAAACGTGACATAAGAGTGCGGTTTCCCTGCCCACCAAATTGATTGACAGCTGCGTATTAACATGTCTCCGTAGTAATACGTACTATCATATCAACAAAACAGGATGTGCGCAATGTAACTGGGAATAAAATATCTGTTCAGCTCTCTGTGATCATCAATCACTGTCAAATGTGATCAAGAATGAGTTTTACAAGTTTAAAATGTTTATAAAACAGTGCATGTTTCTAATAAATCACAGCAATTTTACTGTTATTTATTTATCACCACAGCTGCAGAACAATTATAAAAACAGATGCTTTTATCCTGGTTTGTGGACGTTCACAGGACGGGCGTAAATCAGGTTTATTTTGTACATTAACATAACGGATATCCATACAACAGTGGATATTAACGTGTATCGTGTCACATTTGCCATGCAAATACAGTGCAAAGTTAAACGCGCGCTGTGTGTGTCAATGAACTTTGTAACGACATCGTGTGTGACTCATTATTGCAGAAAGGCTTGAATTAACTTCACAAATACAAATACATCTAATAATCATTGGGAAAGTTCTTACTGTAGTATTTCTCACAAACGTTACATGAGATCTGCTTCCTTCATGTCTGTCACTGTGCTGTTTATCTGATGCAGCCAAGGCGGAGAATGAGGCACACTCTGACAGGCACATGGTAACGGTGGGCGGGGAGAAGTATCAATAAAGGCACAGGAAACAAAAACAGCTAGATTGTGTTCAGAGCAGAAAATCTCAAACTTCTGAAAGGTATGACAAATAATCCGATAGGTGTTTTGAACTGAAACTTTACAGACACATTCTTGAGACACAAAAGACTTATCTTAAATCTTAAAAAAGGGGTAAAAGAGGTGAAAACAAAGCAAGCAATAAAAAAACTGTGAATTAATTCTCCAAACAAATTAACTGTTGTAAAACAATAATTGCTTTTTTTGGAGTCACAACTCTTCGTGACTTTTATTACAAACAGCACTATCTAAAACATTTGTTTCCAAGTCATAAGGACTTGAGTTGTATGGTGATGTTCCAAAGTTGCATGGAAAAATAACACAGAAGAAAAAAACTAATGTCTGGAATAGCATGAGGGTGAGTAAATGATGGCGAAACGTTCATTTCTGGTTGAACTAGTCCTCTAATCGCCACGGGAGTTTGTCAGGGAAAGATAATCTGAATGGATGTATGTGACTGGCTCTGGCTGATGAATAATAAAGGTCTTGAAAGAGCAGTCACAGAGGTTTAGCTGGTGTGCTGGCCAACACACACACAAGTGCCTGACACTGTGAAATTGTTATTTCATGCGTAGACATCCTCTGTTGCAGCGGGAATCCTCCAACGCTACATCTGGGCCCGCAGAGTCCAGCTGGACCAAAACTGTGACAGAATCCACACGGCTTTGCTGCCATCTTTCATCTTCACATTCCACTGGGGAACAAAAGCTTCATGAGCTGCGACGCGAAAGTCGGACCGCAAGAGGTTAAATAAATAAAGTGGGAACGGCAGACTAACTTAGCACACGCCACTGACACCACCTCAAACCGACCCTGACAGGAAAGTAAACAACCGGGGAATAACACAGATGAAAGCAGAGCAAAAGTCCCTTCGGAAAAAAAAAATACTGTGGCTGTACCATGAAGCAGGGATGGCACCACATAATACTGTGGTAATTTCATAGAGTATTAGAGTTTACTGTAAATGAAAAATATGTCTTCATAAAGGAAAATATGTCCAGCTGATTGAGTATTATGTCCTTAAATTTTGGAGGTGTTTAATTTACAGTATAGAGAGATTAAACTGTTTGTATACTGTTTTACAGTTTCTGGTCAATAAATAAATGAATGATATCTCATTCAGTAAGCATGAATAAACTTGATCAAAAGTGACATTAAAGACATTTAAAAAAAACACGTTGTTCTTTTTAACTTTTTATTAGCGAATATATTGGATTATTGAATTCAGGGTGAAAGAAAATGACCAGCTTGATATATTAATGCTGATAAATGATGGATTAATTGTTTACCTTTAGTTTTTGCAATCAGAATCAGAAGAATTCCTATTAAGGTGTGTAAGACGCAGAGTTAGGTGTAAGGTGTTCCACAGTAAGGCGTTACTCTATTCTAATTACATTTTTACACGCAGCACGCAGTAATGTACTTAATTACATTTTGAGTGTCAGTGTAATTGCGTTACTAGCATTACAAATAAAGTTTTTGGAAGAAAAAAATGCTTCTTTTAAATCACGTTTTCTGCTGCAACATCAGTTAATAAGCATGTGCTTTTAAATTACTGGAGAACACGAGCTAAAATGGTTGCTGTCGATAGCGGTTGCTTCTTCAAGTGGAAATACAGACATTATGTTTATGTCTCTAAAGAACTTCCAACTGCTTTTAACTCGAACAGTAACTTGTTCAAGCACTAGAACAGAAAGCATTCTACGACAATATTCGTCACAAAGGAGGACTCTGGCGCCCAAAAAACGTCGGCCCAAGACAGCCTAAACAGGCTACATTGAATTTTTGTGTGGGTTTGGGTGTGAAGGTACCTTCTGAATGTGAAGAGAAGCGTAGCTGCTTATGGGGCCACTCACATATCGCGCCTTTTGCACGCGCGCACATATTGGAAGAGCATATTACGAGCGCTCACATTTTCCAGGCGCCCCAGATTTTTTCTAAAGGTCTTCTTTTGTATATAAAAAAAGACAAACAGGACTGGAAAAAGTGAATGATGAGATAATTTTAAGTTTTGGGCGAACTCTTTAAGTCTTTTGAATATGTCAAGCTGCTGTGATCGCCCCATTATAATGTTTTTCAGGGAATATAAAATTACTGTGAGAGCTGCAGTTTATTTTGTGTTTTTAAAGGTATATTTTATTGTTTTAAAAGTAACTTCAAAGTAAAATAATTAGCAATCTGATTACTTTTTACATGAAGTAATTAGTAATGTAATCAGATTACAATTTTCCAGTAGTAATCAGTAATTTGTAATCTATTACTTTTTTAAAGTAACTTACCAAACACTGGATGCGAATAATTATAACAATATTAATAATAATAATATTTTTACTGGGGTCTCATTGATGGGGAGGGATTTTGAAACATAGACTTGGCAACCTAAGACTTAGCCACTTTCGGGTCACGCCAAATTGGAGAAATAAATACCAAAACTAGGTTTATGCTGTTGGTGTTTTCTGCCATTTTCAGTTGGAGCATGAAATACTACACTGTAAACAATCCCAAACAATGTATGGCACTTCTGTTTATACTTCATAAAACATACACTGTAAAACCCAACAGTCAACTTTATCAAATGAAATGAGTGTAGTTAACTCAAACTTTACTGAAAGTTAATTCTACTCATTTGAAAAGAGTTCTGAACTGTCAAAGGTAATGAGTTAATTAAATACCTCATTACTTCAACTTAAATGGAGTAAGTTCACAGTACTCATATAGATTAGTTTTTTTAATTCAAATGGTTTGTAGCAATCAGTTTCCTCAAACGGTTTGAGTTGCCTTCACTTGTTAAGTTTTACAGAACTCAGTTTGAGTTCTCTTCATTTATTGGGTTTTACTGTGCTCAAACTGCTTCATTTACTAAAATGGATTAAGTTCACAGTACTCATTAGGATTAGTTTTTGAACTTAAATGGTTTGTTGCAATTGGTTTCCTCAAACGGTTTGAGTTACCTTAACTTTTTGGGTTTTGATATCATCCTGTGTATGACTAATAAAACATCTAAAATGATAAAGTCACCACAATACAAAAAGAGTGCTTAACAAAATAAGCCAGAAGGCAAAATAAAAAGCACTGATCCCACTTCCATTATTCTCTCCTCGAGTGCCCCGATTTCCCCCCAAAACTGAGCTGAGCATGTGAGGTAACAGCCGGATTAATTTACATTTCCCTTTGTTATGAAAGGGGGGGTCACAAAGCCAAGACTCGTAAAATTAACAGCAAAACAGAAGAGATAGCGCCCACGCCAGGGTCATGTTCGCTTTCCAAAAGTGCTCAAGCCAGCCTTTGAAGTGCAACCCTAACTTCCAAATGAGCCTGTATATAAACACACAACGGCAATCTGAGACATGTGTGTGGTTATGTAAGCGTGTACTAATGTACACTCTACTAATGTACACCGAAGAGCCGAAATATGCCGTCGAACTTGTCAGCTTTATCAAAGGTTGTAGCTACTTGCGGTCCAAAGCGTCCTGAGCTGACACCGGTGTTGAGTTCCATTTATACTCGCTCGGTATCTACATACATCAACACGAACGGCATAACAAACAGTACAGCGAGCGGCAGCATGTGGGTGTATTCTTATTGTGTAAAAGCATGCTTGAGTATAACAACTCCTACGAAAGCCAGCACACTGAGACTTCTGATGCAGACAATGTGGCAGTGAAAACATGCATGAATTAGCCTCTTCCCACAGCATTCCTCCCTTTTCAGCATCATCCTCTGTCTCTGCCTCTTGTTGTCCTCATCCATTCACGGGAGTGAAAGAAAGGCAGCGGTTTTTAAGCTGCCGTCATGTTGTCAGATTTGTCTGAGAGGACACTAGAGCTCATTGTTTGCTCCAGACCTCATCGTGCTCGTGTCATTTGCACCCTCTCGCTTACATCTAGACCCCTCGATGGACATCCGCACACACATCCTTGATTATTTTAAGCGCCATTACCCAAGAAACCACTTTGTGTGGAGTTCAAGGACAATTCTGGAACTGAAAAGACAGTGTTGCGATTATTCACTTCTAGTAAAGTGGATCTGAAGGCTTGAATTGCAGACTTGTACTTGCAACAAATGTGGAGTTTTAACAGTCATTTCATCATTTCTTAAAAGAACAGTTCGACCAGAAAGGACATCTGTCATAATTTACTTACCCTCCCACTTGTTTCACTAGTTTATTTTTTCTGCTGAACACAGAAAGACAGCACAGGTTCGTTGCAAATATATTCCTCAGCCAAGGTTTTTTTTTTTTTTTTGCTCAAAGTATGTATTGCGGCAAATTTGAGATGAAAAATCCACTAGAGGGCGCTGTCTACTTTTTTGCCAATTTGAAAAAAGTTACGTAGAGTATGTTCTGTTGTATGTTTCAGATATACATTCTTCTCGTTAACATCCATGAGAAAACTGAGCTTGTCCTGACCAATCATGAGGAAACGTAATGATTTTACGTCAGAAAAATGGCTAATTCTTCCGAATTCATATGATTTTACTGAAAATGTATGATTTTTAAAAAGGAGGTGTGCCCACAAGCTCTACTCCTAAACCAGGGGTGCCCAAACTTTTTCGTATGAAGGGCCAAAAACCAAATAATATTGAGAGCTATGAACCGAAGGTAAATATTGCAAACTATTTTACATTAAAGTTGCCATGGTAATTTTCTAATTAAATTCAGAATACTTATAATTAAATGGAAAACATTACTTTGAATTATTTTAATTAATAACTTTTTAAATAATAACTTATTGCCATAAAACCATAAACAATCACATTTATCACACAGTGACAATACTTCATACACTAGTCAAGCAGAATCTGCCTTTGCCTTGATTTGCTCACTAAAATCTCTGCATTGTCCTCTATCCGCTGGACAGTACACAGCATGTAAATTTTAAACTAGATCTAATTAATTTACACTATTTGAATTAAAACCTTTAATTTCAGTTAGCATTTTGTGGCTTAGCAATAAAACAAACAAAAAAAATGCTACAAAAATTTAAATGACAATCTCTACACTATCCCCATCCTTCTCCCTCTCTTCTCAAATGGGATGGCGGGCCAAATCAAAGGTGATCATGGACCAACTTTGGCCCGTGGGCCCTAGTTTGGGCATCTCTGCCCTAAACCTACTCTTCATTTGTGGATGAGCAAATCGTATTGAAATGTATGAATGAGGTCATACAAATGACCATGAATTAGCCACTAAATCAAAAAGTCTCGAATTGCTGTTAGATTGCGTTGGCTTGTCGTAAAGATCCGCTAGCGAGAACCGCTGACCTAATCCCCTCTATAAAAAGTAACTAGTGGTGGACAGTGATTTCCATATTATTTTTCCTACTATGGAAGTAAATGGCTACTGTTAACTGACTGGTTACCAATGCTATTCACAAAATAACTGCTTTGGTGTTTAACAGAAGAAAGAAACTCATATAGGTTTGTAATAGATATGTGGATAAATAGTGACTTAAAGTAAATAATAAAATAAATAATAATAATTTGTATTAATTTTTACATTGTATTACTTGCTAATTTGTTTAAAGATCACTATTATTTTTAAAAAGGTTTATTTTATTTTTATTTTATTATTAAAATAAAAAAAAAAATTATAAAATGAAAGGTTTTTTAATATTTGTGATGTTTAAAAAATTTGAATACAATTAACTTTTTTATTTGATTGTGTAAATTCCAAAAACATCTAGTAATTTTATTAGTCTATTTATTTAAATATATAAATTGATTTCCATATTATTTTTCCCTACTATGGAAGGAAATAAATGGCTACTGTTAACTGACTGGTTACCAATGCTCTTCACAAAATAACTGCTTTGGTGTTCAACATAAAAAGAAACTCATATAGGTTTGTAATAAATGACGGGTGCATAAATAGTGACTAAAAGTAAATAATAAAAATAATAATAATAATTTGTATTAATTTTTTAATTGTATTAATTGTTAATTTTTTAAAGCTCACAAATGTTTAAAAATATATTCTATTTAGTTTCTTTATTATTAATATTATATATAAATATATATATATATATAAAAAAAATATAATAAATAAATATATATATATATATATATATATATATATATATATATATATATATATATATATATATATATATATATATATATATACAAACATATTTATTTATTTATTTATTTATAATTGTGATCCTTAAAACATTAACACACTATTAACTTCATTATTTGAAGGTGTAAATTCCAAAAACTTTTTAATTTTATTTGTCTATTTTACTTGAATGTATAAATAAAATGCACATAATGGGCTCGTAAGTATTATTTTCAAGCAGTCCTTCTCACTGTACTATTGTGTGACCTCAAAATAATTTTACCACAATGCTTGATAAGTAAAATAAATCATTTTAACATTTGCATCACTTACTGTAACAAGCTCCATATGTACGTATGAGTTTTAGGATGTAGTAAACTTGCTCGGTAGCTCACCTGGTAACACAATAAAACTGAAATCGCAGTAAAGAGCTCAAAGACTTGTAGAAGTAAGCTAAAAAGGTTGCTTTTATTTCACATTTGCTTTTACTATCTCTTGGTTGGGTTTAAAGTACGGTTTAATGTAACTGGTACATGTTTAATTCTTAAACTCCTACAATATGCATAACAACCAGGGTAATTAAACACTGTTAGATCCCGTTCATCTGCTTCAGATAAAACTGAACACACTTTAAGAGAGTCACAGAAAGGCCTGAAAAGCATCTTTGCAGAAATACCATCACAGGCATATGTTTCTAATGAGCCGTGGGTTGATAATTAAAGTAATAATTGAAATGTTTACATAGTATATACTGACATCATCATATATTTCAAAAGATCAAAGACAGCTCACGATATGACCCTTTTAAGAGTAAAGCGCAGGCTACATTCTCCTATTCTGCCCTTCTGCACAGCATTACAACACCCAGATGGCCCTTAAAACATTTAGAGTGTGATTTACAACAGGCCAAAGCATATGTTTAAGCTGTTAGCAAGACAGAAAACAAGCGATTTGATCAATAATCAGCGCTGTCAGCTATAGATTCCACTGAAACCCAGAGATTCAATAAAAGCAAAGATTGTCAGCCAATGTTCCTATATAAAGCCAGATGTTCAGTTTCTATGGATAAATGGGTTACTGGATCACGCTTTGAATGTGTAATTCACATCAGAACACTTGTTTCGGTCGAATCAAAATTGGTTAGAGAAATGAGAAATGATTA
Organism: Danio aesculapii; assembly: GCF_903798145.1. NCBI lineage: Eukaryota > Metazoa > Chordata > Actinopteri > Cypriniformes > Danionidae > Danio > Danio aesculapii. Next base: position 17,014,185 of record NC_079439.1, read on the forward strand.
TGTCGCCACATCTTCTCCCTAATGGAGGTGCAGACGAATTATAGTAATGCAAAACTGCCCTGTATGATTTTCACACATGCTTTGGGTTTGGCCAGAACAGCGCAAAATTGGATCACAGTTTGGATGTACTAGCATGTAACCAGTGCGAATTACAGGAGGGGGTTGACCCCTCTAATTAAGGGTTGATTCCTCCTGAAGGTCATGGGGGGCTCTGATTTAAATAGTGGAAAATAGTTTGTACTGATCTGTATTTTAAATAATAGTAATAATGAAAATAATAAGCTAATATAAATTCAGGGCAGCACAGTGGCTCACCTCACAGCAAGAAGGTCGCTGACTTGAGTCCCGGCTGGCTCAGTGTTTTCCCTGTGTTTCCTCCAGGTGCTCTGGTTTCCCCCACAGTCCAAAGACATGTGCTATAGGTGAACTGAATAAACTAAATTGGCCGTAGCGTACGAGTGTGTGTATATATTAGAGTGTATGGATGTTTCCCAGTATTGGGTTGCAGCTGGAAGGACATCAGCTGCGTAAAACATATACTGGAACAGTTGGTGGTTCATTTCGTTGTGGTGACCCCTGATAACTAAAGGGACTAAGCCGAAGAGAAAACGAATGAATGAATGAACAAAGTTACAATAAAAGCAAATTTGATCACTCCTATTTTGGTTCATACCATTGTGAATGCATGATCTCATGCAGCACTAAATATAAGAAACAATTCAGTCAGTGGTTTAAATACAGCAGATCCAGCTAACCATTAGACACTGAAGGTTAGGACTGAACAATATATTGTTCGAGAATTGATATTGCGATGTATGTATCTGCATTAGCCACATTACAGAATAAGATTATTTATTTTTTAATTATTTATAAAATGATGGCCATATTCATTTGCATTACATTGTTAAATTCTTGTTTTTTGAATACTGTTAGACCTCCCAGAAAACCATAAAGCTCTGTTTATTTAACTTTTTGCTATGCTTTATGCAGATACACGATCCTCCCAGTCAATCTAAGTAAATGTAATATTTTCAAATAGAGCTATTCAAATCATCTGCTGAAATTATATTCATTTCGCAACATATATCGCAGCAAAACAAAATACTGCAACCCTACTGTAGGTCTTCAAAATACAGTTTCTTGAAAAATAGGTGTTTGTATCTTCATATAACCTAAAAGTAATGTTAAGTTAGACTTAATTAAATTATTATATACAGCTGATTAATTAATAAGATATAACAGACTGGCTGTATATCGGCACTGCTGGGAGGCGTGCGTTGGCTCAAGGCTGCAGCCCGAGTGCCTTAGTGTCCCACCAGTGATGATATAAATCCATATTGCACTGCTACTTGTGTGATATTGTGTTTATACAACAGTTCGACAGCACAATGGTGTGTATAAAAAAGAAAATCAAACATGGAGAGTCTCAAAAACCTTTTTGTACGAGGAACTACTTTCTTTGGCCACTCATTCACCTCTGAAGCTCACGTCAGAATAGTAGAAACTGTTGCCACCAGTTCACGAATGTCACTTTAGAGCTAGTATTTGAATGATATTCTAGCATAATATCTAAAGTGATGACAAAACAGGTGATTTTGCTCACATTTTAAGATTATAAGGCTGAACGGCATGAAATGCCATCAGTCTACAGAGATTTCCCAGTATTTCTCTGTTACAATCAGGACTTCACAGTTATTAACCCAGAAAAAGCCACCAGTTTCTGTAGTATAAATACAGCACTGCAAAATACAAAAGAGAAAGATCGACTTAGAATGTCACTTACCTCAATTGTAATGATTTGTTCAGCTGTAGTTTGAAATTTACGCTATACTGTATATATAGTGTTTGACATTTAAGTGGATCAAAATCTTTCATCTAACTTGTCATAAATCTGTTAAACACCCATTCTTGTCTTTTTTTTCTTGTCAATTGTTTTTCTACTCCATGTTAGTGACTATATATTACACAATATGTATTACACAAACCACAAAAAAAACTGTTCCCCCAATAGTCAATGAATAATCCGCACACTGCCTGCACCGCCTCAAAGACCTGTGTTGTATATTATTACACATGCAAACACGAACTCACACCTGTTTCGGATCGCCCTGTTTTTGCTCAGGTTTATTGGTATGGCAAGAATGTTAATTATATGTGGTTTTAGGCAGGCAGACATGTGTCGGGTGCATTGAAGGGCATGTGTGTGCAACGTTAGACCCTCTGATACTGAGAAACAGTGATTACAGGGCCACACCACAGCACAGTTTCTGTCTCATGTTACTTTAGGCCAAACAAGCGCAATTCACAAGGCAGAAATCCTGCACTGAGTTAAGCGTTTCCGTGTCTGTGTTTTTGCTAAATGTCTTCAGTGGAAGAACGTGCACATATAATCAATGGGTAAATCAGTCAAGGGTATATATACAGTCTTATACTTCATTCCCTGCCAAAACTCCACACTTTTGTCCTAAAGAATTTGAGAATTTTTACATATAGTATATGTATACATACATACATACATACATACATGCATACATACATACATACATACATACATACATACATATATATATATATATATATATATATATATATATATATATATATATATATATATATATATATATATATATATATATATATATATATACAGGTTAAGTCAAACTGTTTGTGTGAAATTTTAATTATTTTAAAAATATTTTTCAGGTGATGGTAAATGAAGAGTAGATTTTTTCAACACATTTTTAGACATAATAGCTTTAATAAATAATTTCTAATAACTGATTTCTTTTGTCTTTGCCATGATGACAGTAATTGATATTTGACTAATATACTAGCATTCAGCTTAAAGTTCAACTTAAAGGCTTCACTAGGTCAGGGGTTCCCACACTTTTCAGCTCGCGACAATTAAAGTAACAATTCCAGTGACTCGCAACCCCTACTATCCTCTGAGGTGGTTATAAACATACAAACATTGCACAAAACAGTGCACACACACCAATAGGAACTATCTAAACAAACTTATTGACAATACAAAACAATATGTCTAACAACCAGATAATATTTTTTAGTCATTATTCAATTGTTTAATTTACTATTAATCTCATTTAATGACAATGGTGGGCAAAATGTTTACAGATAAAAACTATTTTGGTTTAACTTTTGGAGACCGCCACTTGGAGAACGTCCTATGTTCAGTTGTGGCCTTTATTTTTAGTGTACAGTTGAAGTCAGAATTATTAGCCCCACTGAATTATTAGCCCCCTGTTTATTTTTTCCCCCAATTTCTATTTAACAGAGAGATTTTTTCAACACATTTCTAATCATAATAGTTTTAATAACTCATTTCTAATGACTGATTTATTTTATCTTTGTCATGATGACAGTAAATAATATTTGACTAGATATTTTTCAAGACACTTCTATACAGCTTCAAGTGACATTTAAAGGCTTAACTAGGTTAATTAGGCAGGTTAGGGTAATTAGGCAAGTTATTGTGTAATGATGGTTTGTTCTGTAGACTATCGAAAAAATATATAGCTTAAAGGCGATAATAATATTAACCTTAAAATGGCGTTTAAAAATTAATAATGGCTTTTATACTAGCCGAAATAAAACAATGCCGTAGAATCAATCTGCTGCAACTAACACGATTCTAATCTAGTGTAATAACCCCAGGGGCTCCAATCCAATGGAAAAATAATTGAAAGGTGGATGGCTTTTTAATTGCATGTTGTTTTTATGTAACTATTAAATACTATTTTAATCTTTTGTAGATTATGGCTAAAACATGGTAATTCTAATAGTTTAATAACATATATGCTATTTTTGGAAATCACCAAGCGAACCCCCTCATTGTCTTGCGACCCCCACCAGCCTAGGTGAATCAGGTTAACTAGGCAAGTTATGATAACTAGCAAGTCATTGGACAACACTGGTTTGTTCTGCAGACAATGGAAAAAATACATAATGTTAATAGGGTAATAATGTTGACCCACAAATTATTTTATTATTTTAAAATAATAATAATAAAAACTAACAAAAATATATAAATAAAATAAAAACTGATTTAATAATACAACTTAAGATGAATTAAGACTTTTTACAGAAGAAAAAATATTGTAAGACATACTGTAAAAATTTCCTGAAAATTAAAACGATTTCTAATATTCTTGCCTAAACTACAAATATTTCTGTTACAAGTAATGATGATATACTATTTATTCACCCATCAATTCAGTAATTAGCTGCAATATTAACACTTTAGTTGCATTTAATATTCTATGTATTTAAAATAATATTTTTTTACTTATTTTGATGCAAACACCAGATGGATACAGGGCAAAAAAAAAAAAAAAAAAAAAGGGTCCTAAAAAACATCCAGGCCATAATCTAATCAGTAATAACTAATACAGTAACTCTTGACGTTAGCACTGGCCTCCATTTATTATGAACAAAATTAATTTTTTCTCAAACATCACTTGAGAAATATTTGAAGAAGAATTTAAATGATTTAATAATGATAATATTTGGCCTTCAACTGCAAATATATCAAATAAATGACGATAAACCATTATTTCACCTATATATTTCACTTATATATTTCCTTGAAAATTAAAATGATTTCTAATATTTTTGCCTAAACTGCAAATATTTTTGATACAGGTAATGATGACGTAATATTTATTAATCCATCTTATCTGAAATATTAACACTTTACTTGTATTTAATATTCTTTCTATGTATATAAAACAACATTCTTTAACTTATTCTGATGCAAACACCAACATGGGAAGTCTCATTTTTGACCTATATTGAACTGAACGATTATCATATTTTACAATGCTATTACACGTCATTCTATTAAAACTGAGCAAGTATGAGCATGCGTATGTGCAGCATGAGCACTAGGAATGTACAAAAAAGACATATTTTCAAATAGACAATGTCAGTGGATGTCAGATACTAATCAGACAGGTTTCTTGAGACTGCTCAGTTTATTTTTTTCTTCTTGCGTTCAAAACCGATGGAGCACAAAATAATGGAACATAATGCAGAGGTTAAAAGATGTGTTTTTTCTAAATAGTTTTGACTTAAATTGCAATGAAAATATTTAAAGTTTGAACCTGAGCTGAGAAAATCTGAAAGGGTCTTAAATAATCCAAACAAAAGCAGATGCAAAAGACACAAGTTAGTACTAAATGTAAACATTAACCAGATGAAAATAAAACAAAAAAGGCTAAAAAGAGTCAAACATAGACCCAAAAACGGTCACAAGTAACTAGTAAATGCAAAAAAAAAAAACTGCCAAAAAAAACCCCCCGAAAAAAAATGGGCCAACAAACATCCAGGCTCTAATCAAATCAGTACCAACTCTTGAAGTTAGCACTGGTCTCCATTTATTATGAACATCATTTTTTTTCTCTGAAACATCACTTGGGAAATATCTAAAGAATTTAAATTATTTAAAAATAATAATATTTTGCCTTAAACTGCAAATATATCAAATAAATGACGATGAACCATTATTTCACCGTTATATTTCCTTGAAAATTAAAATGATTTCAAATATTCTTGCCTAAACTGCAAATCAATCTGTTACACGCAACGAAAATGTAGAAGACAATGACAGTGGATGACAGATACCAATCAGACAGGTTTCTTGAGACTGCTCAGTTTTTTTTTCTTGAGTTCAAAATCAATGGAGCACAAGATAATGGAACAGGTTGGAAAAGGTTAAAAGGTGTTTTTTCTAAATAGTTTTGACTTAAAACGCAATGCAAAATATTTAAAGTTTGAACCTGAGCTGAAAAAAATTCAGGAGGGAGTCTTAAATAAACCAAACAAAAGCTGATGCAAAGCTGATGTTAGTACTAAACGTAAACATTAACCAGATGGAAACAGTGCCAAAAAGGGGGCAAAAATAGGGCTAATAAACAGTAAAAAATGACCAAAAAAAGCCCCAAATTTGGCCAAAAAAGACCAAAAATTGGCCAAACAAATAAATTAAATAAACCCATCCATATCCAAATCTAATTAACCTCCTAGGGCTTGACTGTCCATAAACAGGGACAGCACATTTTAGCACTTAAGTGGCTGTTTAAAATACTTTGAATGTTTTATATTTTGTGACAGACATACAGTGTCATCCTGCAACTGTTTTGCAGCATATGAAATGTCCCAAACCCTATTTTTACTATCTGATACTTAGATTTTTATTCTAATTAGGTTCCAATAAGCCCAAATAGCAAAGAGAGATAAAAAATGCATGTGAGAAACACCTTGGGCCCTAAAGATGGTTAACTCTTAAAATTAGCACTAGTCTTCATTTATTATAAACATAGATTTTTTCTCAAACATCACTTGCAAAATATTTTTAAAATAATTAAAATAATGTATTAATAATAATAATAATAATTATACATATACATATACATATACATATACATATACATATACATATATATATATTAATAATAATAATTATTATTATTATTTTGTTACACTATATGACCATAAAACATTACTCCACTCACATATTATACTACCTGAAACATTAACATAGACACTTTTCTTGCATTTAAAATGCGTAAATAAAACGTTTTAAAATATATTTTGATGCAAACACCAAAATGAGAAATCTCCTTTTGACCTATATTGATTTTCATATTTTACAATGCTATTATACATGCCATTCTATTAAAATTGAGCAAGTATGAACATGCGCCCATATAAAACAGTGCCAAAAAAAGTCAAAAATCCTGATACCTAATCATCCCGACCCAACTCTAATTAGTACTAACTCTTGAAATTAGCACTAGTCTCCATTTATTATGAACATCGACTTTTTCTTTTCTTCTCAAACTCTGCCCAGGATTCCATTCATCAATCTTGCTAATTAGCCATAATTTAACATCTACAAAGGGTTTTCCAACATAAAAGAGATTCAAACATGATGACGCTGCCTGAGAGCGAGGTTTTGGATTACTTTCCAAACATATGTACAGTCAAAAGTATTAGCCCTGCTGTAATATTTGAATTTTTTGAAAAATATTTCCCAAGTGATGTTTAACTGGGAGACGTTTTACTAATTACTAATAACAAATTTCTTTTGTCTTTGCCATGGTGGTTTGTTCTTTACACAACCAAAAAATATATATTTACTAAAAATTGTTTTAAAGGGGATCTCCAAGAAACAACAGCATTCTTGAGGGTATTTTTAGGACAACTTAATTGTTTCATGTTCAATCAACTTAAATTTGTAAAAACTTGAAGAATTTGAAAACATGAAGCATTTTAGAGAGTGTATGTGAAATTTCAGCTAAAAATACCCCATAAATATTTTTGTTACAACTATATTTTAGCTTTAATCTGAATCATGGTGTTTTGGTGACTGTCGCTATAAATTCAAATGAGATTGAGTTCTTTTCAGAAGTGGGCGGAGCTACAGACACCTATACATCAGCTAAGTGGCAGACTAGAAGTCAGGACTAACATTATCTTTGTGAAAAAAACTAAAAATATCAAAAGAAGTGTCTCAAAAGAAGGTCGTTTATGGACCATACAGTGTTCATTTGATAAAACTTCACATTTGAAATGCTTCCTAGACAAAACAAAGAAACAAAACAAAACAACAAAACAAAACAAAACAAAACAAAACAAAACAAAACAAAACAAAACAAAACAAAACAAAACAAAACAAAACAAAACAAAACAAAACAAAACAAAACAAAATCAACAAAACAAAACAAAACAAAATCAACAAAACAAAACAAAACAAAACAAAACAAAACAAAACAAAACAAAACAAAACAAAACAAAACAAAACAAAACAAAACAAAACAAAACAAAACAAAACAAAACAAAACAAAACAAAAGATCTTCAGTTTATCAGGTATAGAGTGAAAACTCAAGTGGCGGATGGCTGCTTCTTACTCAGGGCTGTCTATGCTAATGAGGGACAGTTCATCACTAAGGGGCTTTCCCCCTCTGATGACATGTACAAAAGTAGAAATGCCAATCAAAGTGTTTCTGCAGACTGTTTTTATCAAGTGTGATGACAAAAAATAGAATGAATACATTTTTACCATTCGAAGCTGGCTTTATTTACACACTTTAGCCACACAACTGTTTCAACCCCTTATAAAAAGTGATTTTTATATCTTCCTTTATTCCAGGAACATTAAAAGACATAAGACTTTTTACATAAGAAAACACATATCATAGGAAATGCTGTTAAACATCACTTTGGAAATATTTGAAAATGAATGCAAATGTTCACATGAGGGCTAATCATTTTGACTTCAACTACATAAGAACAAAATGAAAAGACAAATAAAAGTATGTGCAAATTAAACATGCAAATTAATTAATTTCTTGGTAGCACAACCTAAAGCAAGAGCTAAAACTTCTGCAGTGTTTTACCTGCTCTAATGAAGCGCCAACTAAACACGGCACAAGGAGGTTTGAGGGGGAAATACTTAATTTCATCTTATTCCATTATAATTTTCAAACATGTCTGAAAAATCGCTCCGAGCCATGTGTTTTCATTAAAACTAATTATAGTGAATGTAGTGTGGGAGCGATCAAGAGTGCTAAAACAGAAGATGAGAGGTTGCCACGCATGGCAGGTAGAGACGTTGCCCAAAAAAACTCAATAATCTCACGGCCTTTTGCCTTTTCCCTCAGGAGAGACTGAGCGCATGCATGCGTGCTGCACAAACATCCACCATCTGTGGCCAATGTTTCACGCAGGCTGTAAAGTAAGAGTCTGTTCGCAGAGCAATTATAAGGTCACGTCTACTCAACAGATGCGCTTATACCTAAACTAAGGGAATAAAACGCTAAATTATGGACAAAACTAGATTTTACATGCTCTGATGAATTATGAATGGTATGAAATGTGCCACAGGGTTTGCCAGGGTGTTGCTATGAGGTTGCTTTGGGGTTTGGAGTGGGTATTGAGTGTTTTAATGCATTACTGTGGGGGGTTTTAGGGTGTTCTGGATGATTGGTAATGAGATATTTATAGGCACAAGTTTAACAAGCAAGAGCCTATGACACTGATTAAATGTAAATAACAGAAAAAATAATAATAATAATAACAAAATAATGGTTTTTATCTAATTATTTGGGAAAGGATGGCTCTTCCAAAATAAATAAATAAATAAATAAATAAATAAAGCAAAGTTACCCCAAGTGCAGGTGATAGTTATAGTGATGCTCACCAATAAGCTAATCAAACTAAGAACTTGGCATAATATTTCACATATTATAATAATAAAATAAATTAAAATAAAATTTGAACTTTTAACTTACAATTACAAATTTTACAAATAAAAGAAAATAAAATAATGATCAAAAATCTATATTATATTAATGATATTAAGTAAATAATTAATTTTATAAAAAAATATTTTTTATATATTTCTTATAATATTATAATATTTCTTATTTTAAATGTGAATTTTTTTAAATAAAATTTGAAATTTAAAAAATGTATTTCTCACATGAGTGAACACGCTCAGATGTCGAAAACTGGAATAAAATCGATTAAATTGGAATAAAATCAAATAAAATAGTTAAAAATCAAATAATTATATTAATTGAATACATATTTAATAAAAAAATTAAATAAAAAAATAAAATTATATTAAATGATCAAATAATTATATTCATTACATAAATAATTAATTCCAGAAAAAATAAAATAAAACAAATTGTGAACTTTCTTTGCAATGAAATTCGAAATTTAAAAGGTTTATTTTTCATATGAGTGAAGATGCTCTGATGTTGAAAACAATTATATTAAAATTAAAAATTAAAAAATAAAATAGTAATTGGCCAAATTATTATATTAATTAAATAAATATTAAATTTAATGTAAATAAAATAATATAAATTGTGAACTTTTTAAATAAAATTAGAAATTTAAAAGGTTTATTTCTCTCATGAGTGAGCACGCTCAGACATTGAAAAAAAATGAACATAAAATAAAATAGTTAATGATCAAATAATTAAAATATTTAAATAAATAATTAATTTAAAAAACTTAATTAATAAAAATTAAATTAAATTAAATTAATTGTTGTTCTTTTACAAATAAAATTAGAAATTTTATTCACACATGAGTGAACATGCTCAGTTGTTGAAAAAAAATTGGAATAAAACGAAATAAAATAAAATAAATTGTGAACTTTTTCAAATAAATTATATTATATATTATAGTAAATAGTTAATGATCAAAAAATTATATTCAATAAATACATAATTAATTTCATAAAAATAAAATAAAATAAATTGTGAACATTTAAAAGGTTTATTTCTCACATGAGTGAGCACGCTCAGATATTGAAAAAATATTAAAATAAAATAAAATAGGTAATGATCAAATAGTTATATTAATTAAATAAATAATTAATTTCAAAACCTTTATTCATAAAAATGTAGAAATTTATTTCTCACATGAGTGAACACGCACAGTTGTTGAAAAAAATATATTGGAATAAAATAAAATGAAATGAAATAATAGTTAATTATCAAATAATTATTAATTAGATATAATAAATATATAAATTTAATTATATAAATTAAATATTTAATTTCATTAAATAAAATAAAATTAGAAAAATTTAAAAAGTTAGAAAGGTTTGAAGTTTTTTATTAGAAATTTAAAAGGTTTATTTTTCACATGAGTGAACATGCTCATGTTGAAAAAAAATCTATTAAAATAAATGAAAATAGTTAATGATCAAACAATTATATTAAATAAGTAAATAAATAATTTCATAAAAATAAAATAAAATAAGGTTAATGAGCAAATAATTAAATTAATTAAATAAATAAATAATACATTTCATAATCATTTGGATAACAAAACAGTTAGAACCCCCATTTGAAACACTATATAACATTTCTCAACCTTTGACTCAACCTTCAAAACTTCTGCCGACATAATTCAGCATTGTTCACTTTGCCATTTCCCCCTTTCCTTTCTTTTTTATTATTGGAAAGATGTCCTCCTGATATTGCTATCATTCTCTATTACACCGTATCAGGTCGACTTTCTGGACACCAATAGAAATGTGCCTTACCCAGTCTGAAAGCAAACAAAAGCAACAACACAAGAAAGACAACCATCAACATATTGCTTTCTTCTACTGCAAATTCACAGAGAAAAAAACAACTAAAGAGAGCAGAGAAACAGATGGAAAAGCGAGGGAACGAAAGAGACCGAAGATGTGAAAAAAAAAAGTGCAGGACATCCCCTGTTGTCCTCCCTGAGAACGGGATCATTTTTCTGGATCTATTATGGACTTGGAGATCCAGTTTCATGGCACTACGAGTGACCTGCTCGAATTGGACCTGAGGAAACTCTCTATGGGTTCAGAGCTGAATAGACCTCATTCATGCCCCAAAACACAGAAAAGAGACTACGCCAGCACTCAGATAAGATAACCAGCCATTGAACTCCACCAGAGGAAAACAAAACTGGAGGGGTTCAAATAAAAAGTCATCGGAATGGCCTAAAAGTAAAGCTTTTAATGATGTAGTTCATCCAAATGTCATTTATTTACTCTTGTTGTCTGAAACATGTACTTTAGGACTCGGTGGGAAAAAAATCAGATGATTGAGTAGAGTTTGTCTGTATAATGAAAGTGAATAAGGTCCAAATGAGAGTGGACTTCACTTACCTTTAGTAATAAATGAGTGAGTGAGTGAGTGAGTGAGTGAGTGAGTGAGTGAGTGAGTGAGTGAGTGAGTAAATAAATAATCAAACAAATTTAAAATTCATTAACAAATAAAATTAAATGATAAATAATGTAAGAAAATCATAAAATAAACTAAACAAAAAAATTAAATTAAATTAAATTAAATTAAATTAAATTAAATTAAATTAAATTAAATTAAATTAAATTAAATTAAATTAAATTAAATTAAATTAAATTAAATTAAATTAAATTAAATTAAATTAAATTTCTATCTTTGTATACAGGTGGGTAAATATTGGCAGGTATTTAAAATAAAATATACTAAAATAAAATCCAAAAATAATAATAAAATAAAATAACAGAATTGTTAATGATCAAATAATTGTATTAATTAAATAATTAATTTCATTAAAATGAAATGAAATAAAATAATATGTGAAGTTTTAGAAATAAAATTTGAATTAAAAGGAGAAATTTAAAAGTTTTATTTCTCACAGTTTCTCACATGCTCAGATGTTGAAAACTAAACTAAACAACTATTCTAAACTAAAAAATTAAGTTAAATTAAAATTCGATCATTGAATTTTAGTTGGGTAAATATTGGCAGATATTGATTTTAAAAATAATAATAAAACAAAATGAAAAATAAAATGAAAGCTAAATTAAAAAATTACAAAAAAATTAAATTAAATTAAATTAAATTAAATTAAATTAAATTAAATTAAATTAAATTAAATTAAATTAAATTAAATTAAATTAAATTAAATTAAATTAAATTAAATTAAATTCTATCCTTATATACAGGTGGGTAAATCTTGACATTTGTATTATACATAATTAATTTATTGATTTATTTATTCCTGAATCGTATTCATAAAAATTATAACCGATATTTATACAGATATTTATTTATCTATTTATTCATTCATTGATTTAGTTAGCAGTAATGTATTGTCGTAGTATTGTTATTATTATATCCTTTTTGTTATCATGATTATTATATTGAGCTGTCTTTGAATCAAAAGAATATGGTCTTGTTCTGCTCTGAACAGCAAAGGAAAACAGTGCGAGGACTTTTTTATGCATAAAATAGTACAAAAGTAAATCATATTCAAACAACAGTGGACCTTTTTTAATTTCATGGACGTGTACATTTTTTTCACAGAAGAAAGAACATCACACAGGTATAAATAAACTATGACAGAATTTCTATTTCCGGATGAACCGTCCCTCAAAGTTTTTGAGTTCTTTTCTAGTTGCAAAATGAAACACGGCTGAGCGAATCTGAGATGAATAAAAAGGTTTAATTGTAAGTTAGCCTGAACTGCAAAGCACAAAGTTATTTCATCTCCACCACAAGCATCTGACCCTCCACAATGCTCTTCCTGTTGTTCATGTCACAGTTTTCCTCGAAAAGAAAAGGGAAGGTGACAATTTGCTTCTCTACCACAAAAGACTTTCTGGGCTCTCGAACAAGTGGATTCGGGGAAGGACTGCCCGACAGTGTAGCTTTTTTTTTTAAACTCTCTGGTCAGTGGCAGAAAACCAAAGTCAACGTTCACATAAAACTGAGGGAGTTCACTGGACAGGTCACGTCCCTCTCTGTCGCAATTCAATATCCTACCATTACCATATTGGTCATGCCTTTTGAAATCATAGCCGTACAAAACACCACATAAGTACATGTTTGCCTGTTTGAAAAGGTTCAGATTTGGTCTTGGGAGATGTGGGAATGTCAGAGGACTTCCTTCAGATAATGGCCACTTTCTGCAAAGTCAAACGTTTGCGGAGCATCTGATCAGTCGTACCCCATTACAAATCAAGTTCATTCGAGATTTATTGTCATTCCTTTACATGTTGTGTGGTCAAAAGTGGAATGAAATGTAATGTCTGACAGAACCATGGTGCTACATAAATAAACAATCATAAATATGAAGACAACACTACACCTAAGAGCAATAAGGTATATGCAGAAGGACTTTTAATTTTCAGTAAACCAGTTCAATCTCTTCCGGTAAACTGTGTGCTGTTACAAAATCGCCGCATTTAAGGTCTGTTTTCTTTGAAAATCAGTGATCTTCACTGCCAGACTGCTATACAATATAACGTGGGTTTCAGAATGTTCAATATGCACTGCATTAAATTTAATTGTTCCGCACCATGTCTTTAAACTATGAGTATTTATTTTACCACAGTATTTTCAATGGAGTTTCTGCGCTTACCTGCTGATCCTGACAGCGCTTGCATTTAAACAGCCTTTTATTTCGTTTTACGCTTGGACAACTACACGAATGCTTAAGTCTGTATAACTGATTATATTTTAATTAGATTACAACAGTGATTAATGTTAACATTTCACTGGAAGTTAATCAGTAGGGGAAAAAAACACTAGCTGTGCATATACCCCATAGTTTCTTCTCCTCTGTGTCAGTATATTGCGCACGATCATAAGCACTGTGCAGTGACATATACCCCCCGGGATGTAACAAAAACATAGACCCACCACGAAGTAATGTGCCAGACAGGTAGCACGCCCTACACTGACACTGAGAAGAAGTACTGTTGAATAAACATGTTATTTTGGATTTATGAGCTCACAAATCTATTCAAGAAAGCTTAATTATAATTTAATTAAACCGCTGAAGGGATATGATCTGTTTTGATGATGTTTTTTTTGTCAGGAATCCTGCTGTCTATAGAGGATAAGGGAGCTCTCAGATTTCATCTAAAATATCCTAATATATTTCAAAGACAAACTAAGGTTTTGTTTTATTAAGAACCCTGCTATAGAGGATGAGGGAGCTCTTAAATTTCACCTAAAATACCTTAATTTATATTTTGAGGATGAATGAAGGATGTTTTGTGTTTTTATAGTTGGGAATAGGGATGCACCGATCCCGACACTTGGATCGGATATGGGTTCGATACTGCATCATTTTTCTGGATCAGGTATCAGCCAGCTGGTACCGATCCAAATCCAATTTGTGCATGCGCCATATTCTGTCATTTTATAAGCCAACAAAAGCCATGAAGGTAGCCTATTATAAGGCACTAGAAAGGTGTCATGTGGGCTACTATTTCCCAGATGTTCTGAAGCCAATCTATAGTTTAATGTTCTCTATAGTTCATGTTCATTTGCCGCGCCTGTCAATCATTCTCTATTAATTCACAATTTAAACTGCGTGTCGAGTTCATGACAACACGATTAAACTGTCTCCAAGATAATTTGTTCCTGTTAATATAAGAAATCAGTGGAGAAATGCATTTAGTTTTGCATCAAATGGCTTAATTCTGGCATGCAACAAGGAGTTCATTGCTGTTTCTAAATCATTTTGCGCTGTGTTAGATCAGCAGATCGCAATCGCAACACTGGAGTAGAGAGGGTTATTATCAGCTCTTCACACACAAAGTAGGCCTACCTGAAATTTTAAATGAGAAAAGGCTCAACAATACATTGGACAGACCCCCAACGCACTGATTTCTCCCCTTTGTGCTGCTAAGTTTGGAAAGTGTCCGCAGATACCGTAGGGCTGGGTGTTGTCTCGCACCAAGCGCATCATTCACGCACCGGCTGCGCAGATGCGCATACCCTGCTCCATAAAATTATTCTGTTATATTAAAAGTTTCTGTTCTCTCATCCTTTTGACTCACTTTATTCTTCCGAGGGGAATACTTTAGGTGCTGCAAATAGTTTGTAACTCTGGCTCATTGTGGTCAAAGTAGTTGATTAAATTAATAAAAGTGAAACTGACGGCTGCATATGGATAGTCATTAACAGAAAATTATTTAGCCTAATACTGTCTACTCTGAAACAGTGAAAATTTCACTTTAATTTTATTTATATTAATTTTTTTTAACAGACCAGTTTGTGTTTTGATTAGGGTCAAAATTGGTAGCCTATTACAGATCTTACAACAAAAATCTTAATATTAACAAAAGGAAACATAAGCTGGACCACAACAGATGTCATAACGAACGAAATAATAATAAAATGTCATAACGAATGCTCAAATAATGTAGCCTAGTTTACAGCAAGCATCATGTTTTGAGTTAGATTGTGTCATCGGTCATGTACAGTAGGACTACTGTACATGACCAATGACACAATCTAACTAAAAACTGTTACTGTTATTATCTGTTATTTTTAATAAAGAAGATTATTATTTGAGTTTATCACCAGAACTATATAAACTATAGAACTATAGAAAAAAAAGAAAGAAAAAAAAAAGGCACAGTATTGGGATCAGATTTGTATCAGTCTATACTCAGAATTTTGGTTTCGGGATCGCTCTCAAATTTCACCTAAAATATTTTAATTTATACTTCGAAGACGATTAAAGGATTTTTAAAGGTTTTTTTTTTTTGTCAGGAACTCTGCTGTCTTACGAGGATAAGTGAGGTCTCAAATTTCATCTAAAATATCTTAATTTATACTCCAAAGACAAAGAAGGATTTTTTTTTTTTTGTCGAGAGCCCTGCTGTCTAAGGAAGATGAGAGAGCTCTCATATTTTGCTTAAAATATCTTAATTTATACTCCAAAGACAAATGAAAGATGTTTGTTTTATTTTTATTGGGAGCCCTGCTAAAGACGATAAGGGACCTCTCAAATTTCATCTAAAATATCTTAATTCATACTTCGAAGACGATTGAATGATGTTTTTTTTTTTTGTCAGGAATCCTACTGTCTAAGAAGGACAAGGGAGCTCTCAAATTTCACTTAAAATATCTTAATTTTTACTCCTGAGATGAACGAAGGATGTTTTTTTGAGTTGGGAACCCTGCTGTCTATAATGGATGAAGAAGCTCTCAAATTCCATCTAAAATATTCTAATTTATACTTTGAGGATGAATGAAGATCTCAGGGGTTTGGAAAGACATGAGGGTGAGTAATTAATACAATTTTCATTTTTGATTGAGCTAACTTTAAGAAGCAAACGGTTTGTGTAAGAAAATATCATAACGCACTCCTGAATTTTGCAGAGGCTGTAAGGTAATAAAAGTGCTGTAAATATTGTTCAATTTATCAACAACAACAAAGAAAACTGAACATAAAAACTGGATAAGGCAGTTTCACACAGTTTTTTTCTGAGCTGCCAGACGGCCCGAAACCAAACGAAAGGCAAAATGCACTGTCCCCTTTAAAGGTAATGATTTGCTGATGCCACATTAGGTGGTTTTAAAGCCATAGTAAATTCACAGTGGCGCTATCTCATTTTAAATGTACTGAGCTCTATTACAGGGCCAGGCGAAGACGAAAAACCCCTAGAAGACTTTCAAAGAACATCTAATCTCATTCTCCCCTAGAGTGAACCGAATTACCCATTACAAAAAACACAGCTTTTTTTTCCAGAAGAGCATTTGCTTGGTTCAGCAGTGTAGATAAGTACACTACGGCCTTGAGCATCCAGACAGATGCGTTTGCATGCTATTGTTTGTTTTAGCTGTTCAGCTTTTTTAGTTAAACACTGCAGCAAAGCTATACTGTGCGGATTTTAATGTGAGACACTGCAGGTAGAAAATGTTGTTTTAAAACTTGACAATTTTCACATTTAGGGCTTTTAAGCTTTATGTAAGATGTTTTGTTTCTTCAGTCTAATGTACAGAAACCATCCGTAACATATAAGTGTATATATTTCCTGCAAATAAACCACAAATTGTGGCATGTTGAAAAGCATTTGCATTTTCTGTTTTATTGATGATGGAATCAGCGACTAATCGACATCGACTCAACTTTGATAACATAAAAGTCGACTTCCAAAAACCTGAAGCCGATCAACCCCTTATATATACAGTTAAAGTCAGAATTATTAGCCACCCTGTTTATTTTTCCCAAATTTATGCTTAACGGAAAGAAGATTTTTTTTCAACACATTTCTAAACATAATAGTTTTAATAACTGATTTATTTTATCTTTGTCATGATGACAGTAAATAATATTTGACTAGATATTATTCAAGACACTTCTATACAGCTTACAGTGACATTTAAAGGCTTAACTAAGTTCATTTGGTTAACTAAGCAGGTTAGGGTAATTAGGCAAGTTATTGTATAACGATGGTTTGTTCTGTGTAGACTATCGAAAAAATATCGAAAAAAAAGGGGCTAACAATTTTGACCTTAAACATGTATACACACACACACACACACACATATATATAGAACCTGATTTCAACAAATGTACAGATTTTTGTTCAAACAATGTATAATTAAACATAGCCTCATTTGCATATTTCAATATAACATTTTAGGGACCTTCAATTTAATTGTGTTAATTTACATTATTAATTAAATGATTAAAATAAAACATATTAAATAAATGTTATTAATTCAAAATATTAAGTAAATTAAATCAAACATGTTTGCAATTCTTAATATAAATAATCAAATGGGAAAGTATTAGTTAATATTTTACCATATTCACCAGTCGTGTTTTGTCTTAATGTAATTCAAACAACCCAATAGCAGTTCTGAAAACAGTCATTATCGCATACAATTTCAATATGCTTTTTTGCATCATTCCTAGAGCACTCCCTATGCAAATTGCAGCAGAGTCGATTATAAACCAACCGTTTGCTTCTTTGAAATGAGTTTACTGTTGACTGCACACAAGACTGTTCTTACACTGTTAGTTTAAGAGAAACAGAAAGAGTGTGAAAAAAGCCAGATTGAATATGACAAGCTCTGTCTCTAGCTATTTGCAAACATCAGAGAAAAACAGTGAGACGTGTGTAAAACTCAGTGGAGAAATGAGTTTGACTTACTGAAGTAAACAAGAGAAACACTCCTATTCTGTGGCAAATCCTAGCGCATTTATAACTCAAAGACGTGATATGTGTTTCTTAGTTTTAACATCCAATAATGTAAGTTACAGCGATGGCTTGAGAAGAAAGTGTGGTTAAAAAAAAGTTCTGGAATTTCTGTGAAAATATGAAGCGAAAACAATCCACAGGTGGTTTGATAGTATATTAAAGTGATAAAACACAAGAGACGAGTGCATTCCAGGTGGTCTAACGCTTTTATAGCTACGTCACATTACTATAAAGGTTAAATATTATTTACCGCATAATATCAATGGAAAGTTTTTATATATTCAATCATTATAACCCTAATAAGTGTTCAAATGTCAATAAACATTTTACACTGACTTATTAAGTAATGATTTTATTAAATGACCTTTAATTTGTTTCTAAATTTAAATAATTGTTTTATTTATTAAATGATTAATTAATAAATAACTAGTGGTCATATATTATATTATATATAAGATATTTTATTTATATATAAATATATATATATATATATATATATATATATATATATATATATATATATATATATATATATATATATATAAAATAGTAAATGAAAATGTATAGATTTATTTAATAATATAATATAATTTCAGTTTAATATATAAACTATTTCTTAATGTAAATTTGCTTTGTGCAGATAAGAGAAAGAGTAACACTCTAGTTTATTACACAGCTCTCTGAAATCCTTGCTTTCGATTGGTCAGTCATGATATTCCAAGATATGTCATGTAAGGGATAAAGTACATCCAGGTGGTTGTTATCGTAAAGTAAAGCCTTCAGCAAAAACAACCACCTAGATGTACTTTATCCTACTTTGGCTACTTGCCAGAAAATGTCAAATTAGGCACAAAACATTATACCGAGGCTTAATAGTTTATTAATTCGAAAGCAGCTGAATGGAGCATACACTAACATACTTACTATTCAGTTACAAGATAACACCAAACAGTCAAAAACAACTGCCAGACAAACAAGCATAGAAATATGGATGTGAACATATTCATTGTCAAGATGATTCAAAGTGCATAGATATATTATTAGTTTTAGCGGTTGTTATCTGGGAATAACATACCTTGGAATGTTGTGACTGACGAATTAAATACAAATATTTAAGAGAGCCATGTAATAATATTTACTAGCAAGAAGGAAATTAGCCAAAAGTCATTATTAATGGTTTATTAAAATAAAGTGTGAGCAGAGAAAGGCACTTCCTGACATGAACACAACTGCCTGCCAGCTTAATGTTCCTCTGAACTAGCACTGATATGACAAACTGAAATGTTTCTGTTTCTCTGCACTGCAGTCAGGTTTTATCAGCTCATTCACAGGAGTTTTCTCACACTGCAGGCCTGAGCATCACAGTCTGACAGCTGGATCTGGATAGGTGAAGACTGATTGGGTGGATTAGACAGGAGTCAGCCTTTCAAACATTTACAATCACAGCTGGGATCAAAAACATCCGAGCCATGATTCTCTGGACACTCGTGTAAAGCCATCAACAGGAAAATGTTCCTTGAGGACCTTTGATAATCAGTGTGTCTTATAAATTTTTCTTAACTGTTGTCTTGATTTTTTTCTTAAATTGGTTAAGGCATAATGTAATGAAAGTAAAAAAAAAAAAAAAAAAAAAATTAAAATATTAAAAATTAATAAAATTACTTAACAACTAAAACAAAAATAGCAACAGAGTAAAATAATAAAATTAAGCAAAATATACAAGTTTAACAAATGTAATTTAATTCAAATCAAATCAATTTAATTAAATATAAAATATTTTTTTTTCTCAGAATGTATTATTTTCTTCTCATTTATAAATTTACATATATTCAGATTTTTAAAAATTAAAATAACAATAAAAATAACAACAAAATAACAAATTAAACTATTAAAATGTAATAAAGTAATAAAAAAATACTAAATTACTCAAAATGAAATAAAATTAAATTTATTAAAACAACAATGGCAACAAAGTAAAATAATAATATAAAGTAAAATATAATTTAACAAATTAAAATATTTAAGTAAATTAAAGTAAAATAAAATAAAAAAATGAACAAGTAAAAAATAAAATTAAATTAAACGTACATTTTTCTTAGAATATGTTCTAAATTTTTATCTAAGTTCTAAATTTACATATATTCCAATTTTTTTATTTATTAAAATAACAATAAACTAACAAATTAATCTAGTAAAATAAAGTAATAAAATAAAATACTACTAAATTAAGCAAAAATTAGATAAAATAAATACCAATTATTAAAAAACAAAATAGCAATAAAGTAAAATAATAATATAAAATTTAAATTTTAAAGTAAATTAAAGTAAAATAGAATAAAAAATAAGGAACAAGTAAAAAATAATATAAAATATTAAACGTACATTTTCTCAGAATTTTTTCTCAAATTTTATCTCAATTCTAAATTTACACATATTCAGATTTTAAAATAAAATAACAATAAAATAAAAAAAACAACAAAATAACAAATTAAACTATCAAAATAAAATAATAAAAATAAAATACAACTAAATTAAGCAAAATTAGATCAAATAAAATACCAATTAATTAAAACAAAAATAGCAATAAATTAAAATAATAATATAAAGCAAAATATGAACAAAATTAAAATATTAAAGTAAATTAAAGTCAAATAAAAAAGTAAAAAATAAATATATAAAAGTATATTTCTCTCAGAATTTGTTCTCAATTTTTATCTCAATTCTAAAATCGCATTTATTCAAATTTTCACATGATTTTAAATCTTACAATGAATTTATCTCTCACCTTAATAACCTTTTCTCCTCAAAATTCTACATTTGCATTTCATAGAGCTGATTTTACCTCGCACTAAAACACAGTATATATGTCAGCATGCTAAAAAACAACATTTTACAATCAATCAATAACTTTTTAAAGTACTACTTCTGGAAAACACAAAGTAAAGGAAGAAAAAAAAATCCTCACTAATCAACCTGACTAACTAACTGCAGACAAGTTGATCGTGCCGACCCTTGACAGTAGACAGATACAGCCGACCCTGTGACCTGTACGGGCTCCACAGGGCACCAATCACAGGTCAACAGGAAGCTGGGAGTGGATGGCAATACTGGTTACATCCTGAATCCAGAATAAATGACCACAGACAGAGGAAAAGCAGCAGTGCAGTAGGCGGCTGAGGCATTTGCCCTCTCGCCAACTTCATACAAGAACATTCCGCATTCATGTTTATAAATGTGGATCTTTTCTAAACTCTGCATCCGACATATCTCAGCATGCTGGATACCGTGATGGTGGTTAAGCAGATTTCAATCTCTCTTTCTCTCTCTCTCTCTCTCTCTTTCTCCCCTCTCCATGACCTTTGCATTCCTCCGAGAAAATAACAGTCGGATATAGCTTTAGCAAAACACAAGAAAATGCTGTCAATGGTGCGGTGAAAAATAAAACAAATAAATACCCTTTGCCCTACATGTGAAAGTTAAGCGTGATCAGGGTGGCCTGGTGGTCCTGTGGGTGTTAGTGAGGCCATTATTAAAGGGATAGTTCAACTTAAAAATGGAAATTTATAGCTAATATTCACACTTAGGCCATGCAAAATTCCAGTAAAACATTAAAGAAGATGTTTTGCTCAAATTGTGGTCCTTTTTTGCAAATCAATGGTTTGCAGCACTTTGAGAGTTAAAAAGCACCCATACAGGCAAAACAAAATTAATACAGAGGGCTCCTGAATATAGATATGCAGCAAATGTGCTATATAATTGTACATTATACTTACTTTAAGATACATCAAGGTCTTGCGAAGCAAATCAATTGGCAAAACAATTTTTTACAACATTATTACCTTTACCTCACAGTCTTATATTTTCAGTGTGTTCACAACAGTCTAGAGCACAAGTTACTGTATATTAAACTATATTATTCTCAGTGTTGGGCAAGCTACTTGGAAAATGTAGTGAGCTAAGCTATCACACTGCAAAAAATGATTTTGTTAATTAGAGTTTTTGTCTTGTTTCTAATCCAAATATCTAAAACACTCTTAAATCAAGAAGAATTTTCTAGACAAGCAAAACATATTGTCTAATAAGAAATAATGAGCCAAAATTAAGCTAGTTTTTCCTTATAACAAGCAAAATAATCTGCCAATGGAGTAAGCAAAATAATCTTATGTCAAAAGAAAAAGCAAGATTTTGCTTACTCCATTGGCAGATTATTTTGCTTGTTTTAAGCAAAATAATCTTATGTCAAAAGTAAAAGCAAGATTATTTTGCTTACCCCACTGGTAGATTATTTGCTTTATGTTTTTGTAATTTTAATTTTTAAATCGAAGCAATTTAAATCCAAGTCAATCACATCTTAGTGATCAATAAAACAATCAATGAAACATCTGAGGCATAATTGTTCAGTTCAATTTTATTTACTGAAAATAATATGCAGTACTAACAGAAACAAATTATAGTATATAACAGCAAAACAAAAAAACCCCAATAAAACACATTTAAAATAATATAGTAATTTATAGTAAAGGAAAATATTTAGGAATAAGCATTATATTGTATATATATTTACACCTCTTCATTAATAAACTACATTACATAATGTAGTATCATTAGTAACCATCATGAACTAATAGTAATTACCAGTAGCAGTAATTACCAGTTTACCACTACAGAAACCTTTTTTTAGCACAGCATCAGAATTAACGCTATTGCATCTTAACATGTACTTCTGGAGGTACAGAATGGTCACGAGGAATCCTGCTTCAGAAATAACTCCTCTCCCTCAGTCATCTTTCCATCAAGCAAATTTCTCATGTTGACCTAATTAGTTTGCGACGTCACTGAACAGAGCGAGAGGTGGCAGTAGCGCACCCAAAACTTGTTGATGTTGTTGATCACCGTAAAACAGGAAGAAGAAATCGGCATTCTCGTTATTATTTGGATTTACTTCATCTGATGGACAACGACCTCAGAACTGAGAATGTCTGTGCCATCACTTACTGTTCTGCGATCGGTAAACTGTAGCTTGTGTAGACGCTACTACTCTACTTGACTAATAAATTAGCTTCGCAACCGAAAAGCTATTTGATTTAGAAAGTAGCGACGCTACTGAGAAATGTAGTTAAGCTATTAGCATCACTACTTGTAGCGACGCTACTGCCCAACACTGATTATACTATAACTATAATAATCATATTATAACTATAGGCCTATTCAACTACATACATTCGGCATCAATGCAAATGTCATTCATGTCTGGTCACTTCATGCGTTTTTTCTGATGTGACAAGAAGCTCATGCTGGAGTGTGTTTTGAAGGCTGTTGTTGGCTTGAGAGAGAGCCTTGACTAGTTTTAAGTTTAAAGCAATTTTAAAAGCAGTTCTGAGTGGTTTCTTGGATGTTGTCATGTGGTTACCAGTGTTAAAACGTGTTATCATGTTTTCAGTATGAATTAGCATGTTATTAGAATGTTTTAGCATTATTTAGCAAGCTGCTAGCATGTTTCTAGTATGAATTAGCATGTAGTTGGGATGTGTCGATGGCCTGCGTGCGAGTTAATGAACTCGAGTGGTTGACTGTCTCTTTAAACTGAATGATGTGCAGATGTCACATGAACTGGTTTGAACAGGTTTGAGCAGACATCAGGTATGGGACAGAAGCTCCTAACTATCCTAAGGTCGACTAAGGCTTGACCTTTGACCCACAGGGTAACATCAAACAAAAGAGAGAGGGACAGACGACCGTCATAAATCTCATATACACACACATTGGCCTATCACTCAAAATCTAAAGCTACATCTTTATTTTATACAATCTAGCATGCTAAATGATAACAGTAACATTAACAATTATAAGCTTAAGGAGAGTGAATAAAAACTTATCTGAGTAAGAGAACTAAATACTATTTTATAAATATTTGGAGGATTCATCAACTGAAGAATTTAATCAAATGTCTTAGTAAATAAATGAATAACATTCGAATGACAGTAGATATTGTCTATCTATCTATCTATCTATCTATCTATCTATCTATCTATCTATCTATCTATATATAAATAATTTTAATTTTGAATAAGGGGTGAGGCGGCTCAATGGTTAGCACTGTTGCCTCACTGCAAGAAAGTCACTGATTCGAGTCCCGACTGGGTCAGTTGGTACTGTGTGGAGTTTGCATGTTCTCCCCATGTTCGCATGGGTTTCCTCTGGGTGCTCCGGTTTCCCCCAAGTTCAAATACATGCGCTATAGGTGAATTAAATTAACTAAATTGCCCATTTTGTATATGTGTGAATGAGTGTTTATGGATGTTTCCCAGTGCTGGGTTGCATCTGGAAGGGCATCCGCTGTGTAAAACATATGATGGAAAATTTGGCAGTTCATTCCACTGTGGAAAAAAAACCCTGATGAATAAAGGGACTAAGCCAAAAAAATGAATTAATGAATGAATTTTGAATCAAATCTCGCAAAAATAAATAAAAAAAAGTTTTCATGCTCACTTGAGGTGGTTTTGGACGAAAATGGTTAATGTGAATGGTTAATGGATAATGGGAGATGGACATTTTATTCATAAACTAATTTCAAGAGGAGCATGTGCTTATAATTGACTGCAGCTGGTCACGCATTAAAAAATGCATGATCCACCAATCAGATAATTCCTAAATCGCTATAAATAACTGGAGCATCTTACCTTAGCCATCTTCGTCTTTAAGAATCCTCCTATACCCCCCTACTCCTCCCCTTTCCGTGACAGAATTGACCAAACCAAATCAACACCACGAGCGATAATCAACAATATTTCTCATAATTTGCATTCACACCTGTGCTCAAACTCCCCTCTCGTCCTGAAACCCGGGAGGGAGCCCTGGGCTCGCGGATCTCATAAGCTCAGGGCTCTCTCCAGGGACAGCATGCCAAACAAGCTTTATAATCAATCACCAGCTAGGTGTGAACTCTTGAAACTCTAATGTAAAGAACGCTACACCCATGTGACCAATCAGATGTCTTCATTATGCTTGCCTTGTTTACTGTTGGTTACTAGGTTAAACATACAGTCAGCTGCTCTGTCAAACTTGATCGATATGCACTTCGTTGTACATTTTGGAATTAATTACCATTTTCTGTGAATTTTAAAATTGTTAGAAATCAAAGCAATTATTTACACTTATGCAGTACATATTTAAAGGTGTTGTATGTAAGTTGTTATCTCTTCTAAAGCATAAAAAAACAATAATATATTTGCAGATATTTAAAAACATGTCAAGTGAACATACTTGTTTATCTGAAAAACAATGCTAAAGTCAAGATATTCTGCTTTGAAATGTGCATTACGTGCTGGAACGTCTGTCTTTGTTTGGTCCCTTTAACCCACCCACTGCCACTTTAGCCAATTATATTTCAGCACCCCAGGTTGCCTTGTTAGAAAACAGTGTATTTCACTCATTCAGCCAGGAAGGCTCTCAAAGCATGCGTCCGTGACTGAAATGCGACCTCCGGTGGACAGTAGCAGACTCCGAAATGAGATGCATATACAGAGTTCTGCATGAGGTTATTAATTAGCAAATAATATAAATATTCTGAACGTAAACATTAGGTGAGATGGTAACATTGTAACCCCCGTGTCCTAACAACACGGTCCATGATGGGATTTGCAGTGATAAGCAATTGGCTGTTTGCACCAGACAAAACACGACATAAATTTAAATACAGCCATTCAGCAGCACAGAATTTATGTGCACTCACTGCACTCCAAAAAATGGTAGGTTTACAATCTACCTAATACATATTAAAACCTCTTTAACATTATTAAATGTACATGCTGAATCACTGATATGTGTTGGTTTGCATTATTTCACAGTTCTAAAGTTTAATTTGAAACTATTTTTTATTTCAAGATCTGAGGTGAACTATCTGCTGCTGCTTTCAGTAGTATGGCAATAAATGTCTTGTAAAATGGCATTCAAACTCAACATTATTAGCAATTAACACTGAATAAAAGCACATGAGGTGTGGCTGGGTGATCATTGTCAGTTTTCTGTTGTTCAGCTGGAAGAAATAGTGTCGTTTCTAAAATATACATTTCATGTGTTGGGTTAGAACAAAACTCCTTTAAATATTAAAATATTCCTTCTATCGCTTGCTGTTGCTTTGAGTTGGGACATGATTTAAATCAGCCTTTAGGCTTGATAGTCAAGTGCTCCTGTTGGTCCTCAATCTGGCAACCTGCGCTTGCGTTTGTTTTGTCCAGGGAATGCAATACCTAGTTCAACCACTGGGTGTGAAACTTACATACTGCACCTTTAAATTGTGTGTGTGTGTGTGTGTGTGTGGTGTGTGTGTGTGTGTGTGTGTGTGTGTGTGTGTGTGTGTGTGTGTGTGTGTGGTGTGTGGTGTGTGTGTGTGTGTGTGTGTGTGTGCGTGTGTGTGCGCACGTTACATGTCACACATCCATTATAGGCTACTGTAAACTATATTTTGATCATCATTGCTCCAGTCTTTGTCAACCACCATCAATACTCCAGTCAGTCCAGTCATCTTTCAGAAATCATTCAAATATACTGATACAAAAGAAACAATGGTTATAA
This sequence comes from Danio aesculapii, assembly GCF_903798145.1. Taxonomy (NCBI): domain Eukaryota; kingdom Metazoa; phylum Chordata; class Actinopteri; order Cypriniformes; family Danionidae; genus Danio; species Danio aesculapii. Next base: position 17,041,277 of record NC_079439.1, read on the forward strand.
ACATTACACACAGTTGTGGAGCTTAATATCTGAAACATGTCAAATCCAATTCTTTTTTTGTTGGCATTAATGTGAACGTCTAATTTATTTAACCTCACTTATACAGTTAGCCTCTCCTGGCACCTCCAGCCAAACTTGGCATTGGGCTATTGTCATTAACACAGCTCATTTTCTGCTTAGTTTCTCACAGAAACAGTGCCTGACGGGATTGACCACAGGCCGCGTGTCTGTCCAGGCCTGTATACTGTGTCACTCTCAGTTACAGAGGCATCTTTGTGCTCCATGTTTTTGGTGGTTCCTCTGGATGGGATCAGCTGGGTGGGTAATTACAGCCTGTTGTGTGTAAATGTGAGGATATGCTGGCAGGAAATGGGTGGAAGGATTTCTGGGAAATGTAGGGACCAAAGGAATGCCAGTGCCCTCTGAAACAGCAGCCTCTGATGTGGGTATTCTGCTGCTAAAATTAGAAGAGGCTCTTTCGGAAACCCACCTCTGCACCACTCGTACAGACGCAGATATGCGAGTTGTATTGATTCACAATCACTGGGCTTTATTTGTACATCGGTAAATCGAACATTCTAGTTGGAACAGCAAACATAGGACTTACAAATGTCCTTCTTGATGAATAGATTCTCTACATGTTGTTGTGTAAATACAAAAATATATCAAATTACCTCAAAGAAATGTTTATTTGTGTTATTGCTCCTATTTTTTGCCTTTGTTCTACAAGTAGAATATTCTAAAATACATTTTACATGAGTAACCAGAATGGATATTAGTTGTCTGCTAGGTATTGAGATATATTAGTTTCATATTCTACAGTTAATGTGCATAATATTTACCTTTTCTCAGTAAAACAGTAAAGAAGATTTTTAGTTACTTTGTATTTTTCTATATATCATTTGTTTATTTCAGGTATTTATTCTATATATATGGAGAATGACTGTGAGATATTGCAGTCTGATTTGTTCTGGATTTGAATTTTAAAATTAATTGCAATAAATTTTAAACAATAAAGATTGCAATGTAAATACAAAAATATGTGATAATTTAATTCAAAGCTGATAAATTATTATTATTTATTATTATTATTATTATTATTATTATTAGTTATTATTATTGTTATCATTATTATTTATAATTTATACTATATATTATTAACTGTAGTATAATAATAATAATAATAATAAATATTACTTTTATCATTATAATTATCATTGTTATTATCATCTTATTGATATATTGAATATTTTTCAGCTTTAATTAAATTATCACAATATTTTGCATTTTACATTGCAATCTTTTTTGTTTTAAATTATTATGCACATTACTATTATTTACTTACAATTGGATACGATCTGCTAAATTGTAATAATAATCATAATAATAATGTTATTATTATTATTATTATTATATTATTATTATTATTATTATTATTATTATATAATTATTAACATACAATAATAATAATAATAATAATAATAATAAGTATTACTGTTATTGTTATTATATTATTATTAATTTTATATTACCTTATATTAATTGTACTAACAATAATAAAAATAAATATTATCATTATTATTATCATTGCTATTATTTATTTACAATTTTATACTCTTATATTCATTTTAATAAATTTAATTAATAATTTAATTATTAATTTGTTATTATTATTATTATGAATATATTATATTAATAATAATAATAATCATTATTGTTATTATTACTATTACTTTTATTTATTTACAATTTTTAATATCTTATATTAGTTTAATAATAATAATAATAATAATTTTTGTTGTTGTTATTATTAATATTATTTATAATATATAATAAGTACTATTATTATTTATAATTTTATACTATCTTATATTAATAATAATAATAACAATAATAATAATAATAATAATATTAAATAGTATCATTATTATTATTATCATTACTATTATTTATTTGCAATTTTATAATATGTTATATTAATTGTAGTAGTAGTAATAATAATAATAATAATAATAATAATAACCATCATAATAATCATAATAATAATAATTGTTATTATATTATATCATACATAATAATAAGTATTATTGTTATTATTATTATTATTTATAATTTTATACCATCTTATATTAATTGTAATAACAATAATAATAATAATAAATAATAATAATAATATTAAATATTATCATTATTATTATTATTGTCATTACTATTTATTAGCATTAATTTACAATTTTATAATTTGTTGTAATAGTTTTAATAATAATAATAAATGTTATTATTATTTATAATAATAATAATAATGATAAGTATTATTGTTATTTTCATTATTATTATTTAAAATTTTATACTATCTTATATTAATTGTAATAACAATAATAATAATATTAATACTACTACTAAAATTAATAATAATAAATAATATTACTATTATTTATTTACAATTTTATGATATCTTATACTAATTTTTATAATCATAATAACAATAATAATAACAACAACAACAACAACAACAATAATAATAATAATAATTGTTATTATTATTATTTATAATATAATATTGATTGTAAAACTGATAATAACTATTATTGTTATTATTATTATCATTACTATTATTTATAATTTTATGATATCTTATATTAATTTTAATCATTTTAATTTTAATATAAATTTTATTAAAATTAATACAAGATATTATTTAAAAAAATACAATATATTGTTTTAACATTATTTTACACAAAAAAATACCAATATTAAAACAACATTGAAATAAATAAATAAAAAAGAACAGACTACTGTATGAACTCTAAGCTGCTTTGCAGAACTAAACATACAATTTAAATTGCCTTCACACAAACACCCACATATATACATTAAAGTAAACATGCCACGACAAGCAAGTTGCACAGGAAAAACTAGTCAAGGCTTCAAAAAAAGCTCCTGACAGCGCTTTACGCGGATGAACAAGAACCAACAAAAGCCAAAACAAAACTGTAATCCCTAACAAAATAAATCCTCCTGTCGCAGTCATGAAATAATAGCCACAAAATTTCTAAACTCAATGCAACAGTACTTTCGAAACAAGGCCATATAAAAAGGAAAAAGTGGGGGAAAGGAAGTGGTTGAAGAAGACAGGAGGGAAAAAAAGGCACAAAAGTTACTCCCCTGCCCACATTTCCGACCACCTGGCTACTGTTTCCCTCCAAAACCATACTTCACTGTCAGAGAGAAGTGAAGACATGAGACAAAGCACAGACGCTGCTCCCCAAACAGACCAAAGAGGAGAAAGATGGAGATGGACAGAGAATAAAGAGGAGGCCAACGATGGCCAGCGGCCGAACAGAAGGAGAAAGAGAGAGATGACTGCTGGAGCGATGAAGGATCTGTCAAACAGACGCTAATGCAACAGACCAACAAATCCTCCTTTAACACTTTCAGCATCGTGTGCTTTTACCACGCTTTGATTGATTGTGATGTATCCAGATCTCCCGAAACTGATGACAGTTGGGTCAAATGTAAACCAGTGTTTTGAAGCTAAAGCCCAAAGTACACTTTCAGAGGCAGAGCCTTTTAAAATATACTCCATTTGATATCATACACACTAGAAAGATTCATCTTTGTGTAGTGTCTGAGCTATTTCTCTTTAAAAGTTGTGTGCAACAAAGCTGTGTGTCATTTTATGAACATGGGTATTTATATTTTTAGCCATTTTCAGTAGTTGTTTTGTTCCATTTTCTCAAGTTTTTTCTGACTGGACTAACCAAGTAGTGCAAAATCAATTTTAATAATGTGCACACAGTGCGCTTTGGTTCCAGCATTTTTGAACCAACATAAGGTAACATGCTCACATTTTTAGACACAATATTCAGGTTTTTTTCTGTCATTAATAAAAAGAGTTCCAAACTATAAAGCTAAACCAAAACATTAGTGCATTTCAGAGCAAGACAAGGTTTAATTTCTGTAGGAATCTGTTTTTAAATGAGTCATTTAAATAAATGATTCAACAATCAATTTATAAAGACCGTCTACTTTGATTTTAAATAATTTGGGTTAAATCATCTAAAAACATGATCAATGAAAAGAGTTCTAAACTATAAAGCTGGAGTGAAACATTTGCACCTTTCAGAGCAAGACTAGGGTTCACTTATGTGCAAATCTGTTTTTAAATGAATCATTTGAACAAATGATTCGTTTCTCAATAAATTTTAATTGAATCGTTTAAAAATTTGACCAGTGAAAAGAATTCCAATCTATAAAGCTGACCGAAACATTTGCACATTTCAAAGCAAGATTAGGTTTTATTTCTGTACGAATCTGTTTTTAAATGATCATTTGAATAAATGATTCAATAATCCATTCATAAAGACAGTCGATTGCTTCATTTCTAAAAACATTTTAATTGAATCGTTTAAAACTGTGACCAGAGAAAAGAGTTCCAAACTATAAAGCTGGACCGAAACATTTGCACATTTCAGAGCAAGACTAGATTTTATTTCTGTACGAATCTGTTTTTAAATGAATCATTTGAATAAATGATTCAATTGTACATTCATAAAGACAGTCAATTGCTTCGTTTCTAAATAAATTTTAGTGAATTGTTTAAAAATGTGACTAATGAAAAGAGTTCAAACTATAAAGCTGACCGAATCATTTGCGCCTTTCAGAGCAAGACTCACTTATTACAAATCTGTTTTTAAATTAATCAATTGAACAAATGATTCAATAATCTATTCATGCAGACAGTCGATTGCTTTGTTTCTAAACGAATTTTTATTGAATGGTTTAAAAATGTGACCAGAGAAAAGCGTTTCAAACTACAAAGCTGGACTGAAACATTTGCACGTTTCAGAGCAAAACTAGGTTTTACTTCTGTGTGAATCTGTTTTTAAATGAATTATTTGAATAATTGATTCAATAATCCGTTAAAAAGACCGTCTATTGCTTTGTTTCTAAATTAATTTTTATTGAATCGTTTTAAAACGTGACCAATGACAAGAGTTCCAAACTATAAAGCTTTTTCAGAGCAAGACTAAGGTTCATTTTTGTACAAATATGTTTTTAAATGAATCATTTGAGTAAACAATTCAGTAATCATTCATAAAGACAGTCTATTGCTTCATTTCTAACTGAATTTTGAATGAATCGTTTAAAAATGTGACCAATGAAAAGAGTTCCAAACCATAAAGCTGGAGCGAAATATTTGCGCCTTTCAGAGCAAGACTACTGTAGGTTTAATTTCTGTACAAATCTTTTTAAATGATTCAATAATCCATGTACAAATACAGCTGATTGCTTCATTTCTAAACAAGTTTTGATTGAATCTTTTGACAATGTGATTCAATGAAGGCTGGGACTTGCCGCCCCTTTCTGAAGGGTTTAGTATCATATTTTTAATAAAATAATAATGACGGACCAAAACCGGAGATCAATATCAGCATCACGACATTAAATTATTTCAATATAAAGATTATTCCCTATCTTAGAGGAAAACTCAGAGTTTAAAATTATATTCCATACATGTAATAGTTAAAACAGCACTATTCACTTAGTACAAATACATCCCAAACCGAAGGACCCATACCAAACATTTTCAGTTATCATTATATATCTAACGAAGCTACAGACACATCTGAGAGACTGTGTTCTTGAATTCCTGATATTTGATAAAATGTGATTTCTACATCGCAGAGAGGTGCGCTATATGAAATGTATTTTGTGTGTACATTTGTGTGTTGCATGCATAGGTAATTTGTGCAAATTTAACCAATCAGATGAGGCCATATTATCTTTATACCCATCTCCCAGTAAGTTCTGCAATGCTATTGGCCAGACCGTGCAGAGCAGAGAGCTGGAAATAATGTTATTGGCAGGAGAAACATAATCAAGGAAAACTACAACTAATAAGGAACAGGTTTACAATAAGGGCTCTACTTTAAGGATCTAGGCACAACGTCTAAAGTCCATGTCGCAAAAGCATTAAGGGCCTGTCCAAATCTACTTTAGCTTTTAAGGATGGCAAAATACGCTTTACACCCTGGAACATGGTCTAATAGGGTTGTGCTTATTCTCTTAATGAGTTATGGGTGTGTTTTGAACATAATGTGCATTAAACCAATCAGAGTCTCATCTCCCATTCCCTTTAAGAGTCACACCATGGTGGGTTTGCTATTTACATGGCGGACTTTGTAAGTGGAAAAACTGAATGCTTCACTAGCGAGAAAACAATCTGCTCTGGGATAAAGAAAGAGCCTCCTCCATTCGGCCTCTTTACTTTCTCTTTACTTTTACTCTTTACTACTTTATTTTCGTGGATAAGCAAACAGTGTTGTACGCACTCTACTGAAGACATCCATTAGCCTACATATTTAATTTCATTTGTTAAGCACAAAGATCTGTTTCAAAACTATCTCTAAATTCAGTTCTAATTTCCAGCAAACGAATAAATGAACAATAATAATGAAGTGTGATCAAAACGTTATATCCAAACACACGTCCTATTCTTATGCCCATATGGTGATGCATACATCCTCAAAACCCAACAGGTGGACAAATCTAAACTGGTTTTTATTAAAACAAATCTAAATATGCATTTAATAAATAATAATAATAACATAATGCAAATGCAAGTTGTCATGAATAAACTGAAAAAAGCCGAGATTTAGGCATGGAAGCAGTGGTTTTTATATTTATGTAGAAAATAAAAATTTTGTAACATTTTAATCCTTTAATTTTTTTCATTTGTAAAGATATTTGTGTATTGCTGTACATCCTGTGTGTATTAAGCACCATGTAGGCATTTAAGGTGCACAACTAACGCACTCTGTGCTGGACTTTTTTTTTGGTCAGTTGCGCAGTCTATTTTAGTTCCTCAAAATAGCAACGCGTCAACAAAGCGCCTTAACACATCCTTTCTACCGGAACACCCATGAGTCCACAAAATGGCGCAAATGGATTTGTTTTATAACAACGTGGCGCAAAGAAGGAAAATAAGGGTTGCATTGGTCTGAAAATAGCAACAAACAGCGCCAAACACGTCTTGCGCCTTATTGCGCTGGGTATAGGGCCCAATGTGTTTTAAAGTCTAAATATTTGAACTTTGACATAAAGATTTAAAAATAGTATTTATCTAGAGAAATGTTATATCGCAAGAAATATCATTAATGCAGTTTTCCACAACAAAATCGCATATTTTCCCAGTATCAGGGAGCGCTAACTGCAAAATCAGACGGAATCTGCTCAGAGTCAAACTACAGATGAAATCTGCTCAAAGAGTTGACTAAGTGTCTGTAGATGAACTGCTGATTCAGTTGATTGCACACACTCAAGAACAAAAATAACTTTAAACCGTGCTGATTCTGATCAGAGATTTCATTTCAGATAACTACATGTTAATTTCTCATGACTGGTCGAGACCAATAAGCCACATGCTGCTTGCTTCGCCTTTTGAAATGAGATGAAAGACTAAACTATCACGACAGACAAGGCATGACAAGGATTTAATAACTTAGGCAAAATTGCTGATGCTTTGAAGTCTTCGGTTTGCCCTTCAGCCATAACCATTCCATTCATTTTTACAATCAGCACATTTTGTTTTCATAGAAAAAAGCAGGGCAAAACAGGTATCGCCAAGTCTACGCTGAACTGTGAAAATATGGGTGGAAAGTAAATAAGCACTTTCCCTTTCTATCTGAACTAAAATCTGCAACAGAGCTGAGAATGACATCATAAACACATCCTAGCTCCGTCTGGGAACTACTTACTACATTCCAGTCAACAACATCTATCAACTAAACCCAAATCCACTTTGCGTAAGCTCCTGTCTGGACACAGATGCAACGCTTCTTCTCAAAGTCCCTGAATCAAGCTCTATTCATTTAAAGCATCTGTTCTGTCTGTGGCCTGGTCAAGGTGCAGGTGCAATCTGCTTTAAAGGCAAAAGACCTCAATCTTTAAATTCTTTTAATCTCATACAAAGAAAATGCACCAAACTGGGATTTTCTAAAGCAACTACACATCAGATAACTCTTACTTGAGCATGAGTAGACTGTTAGGTTAGGGTTAGAGGTAGTAAAAAGGTTAATATGTCTGTTTTGAGAACATCAAAATAAAGTGTTACTTAGACTATCTAATAGTACTTTAAAGCCCAAACTGTATATATCTGTGAATATTCAGTGCACATAATGTGATCACCAAAAAAAAAAAACATGTATATTGTACACATGGAGGCTGAGTTTCTATTTGCTTTGGTTTGTTGTTGCACTGCTTTGTTTATCCACAAGGTGTCAACACTTAACTGGGTCGGTGTTTCACTCGTGTTTCTCCTCGAAATGAAGGAGAAGGAACTAGGGATGGGAGAAATTAAGAAATTCAAAATAATTGCTCGAAAAGTTTCGAAGCGTTTAAATAGCCCTTGCTAGGGACACCTGGTGGTTAAAACCTTGTAAATGCAACAAAAACTCAATATAAATAAAAATAGGCCTTTTCAAACGTATTGCGAACTTTAAATTGAAGGTATTACCTAAGAATGCATGCAGCTTATCATTTAAAATCATTAAATATTAAGTGTCTGCATATCATGTGTACTTTTATAAATTGCAAGGCTCATATGGGTCAATTCATATGGATTGTATGGTATTACTCAGATTGCCCTATGGTGGAGAACCATACAATTTTAGAAACATTTTGAAACAGTAATGATGTAACGAAGCCACATTTACTGAAATCAAGCAACCTTGTCAATTTGATGCATGCTCCAAACAAATAATTTAAACCAAAAGATTCATACATTTTGAAGCAGTACTTCAAAAGCCTCTAGAAGAAACAAAAAACTAGGGGAAAAAAAAAAACATGTTCAGGTAGACGAGTGCTTGTGTGTTCACAAATGCATTTTGTCGCTCATAACTTCTGAAGAGAAAATGTGCAGGCTTCAGAAAAGAATGAGTCTTTCTACTGTGCATGTGTTGAGTGCCCATTTGCATATACTATCTATTTATCTAGTTAGAAAGACATTTGGCTGTATGGATACTTCAGTGTATTTATGACAATTAAAGATCTCAGGTTCACCTCGGAAATATTATATTCAAAATTTGACTGCTTGTGTGGTTTCCATAAGCAAAAACAATCTGTGTTGAGCTTTCAACTGCGATATATCATGGGAAAAGTACACAAGCTGTTTATGAAAACTATGCAAAATAAATGGGGTTTGAAGATCAGTGGCAGAAAGTAAATCTGTCAATAAGGTAAAATGGAGGTTTTTATAATCCCGAGAGCACTTTAATTAGACAACGATGACACAAATGGATGCCTTAAAAATACTTACAATGGTAACGATTTACTTTTTCTCTGCCAAAAAAAACATATTTTCAGGTAAATGAATCTTAGATGCAGAGTCAAACAGTAAGTCTAAAAGTGACCATGAAAGTATTTACTATAAGTGACCATCATAGTATTTCCCCTTTATTTACTCACATTTAAGTATTGTAAACTTTAATTAATATCTTTCTTCTTTCATCTTACTGATGAAAACAAAACAAGATATCCTGAAGACAAAAAGCAGCTATTTACATCCACAGTAAGAACAATAAAGAAAACTATGGAAGTCAATCGCTGTTTTTGTTGTTGTAGTTGTTGTTGGTGGTGTTTTTTTCTCCAAAATTCTTCATTATATCATCTTTTTGTGTTTAACAGAAGAAAGAAACTCAAACCGGTTTGGAACAAGTGGAGAATGAGTAAATGATGGCAGCATTTTCATTTTTGGGTGAACTATTCCTTTAATGAAACGCCACAGATGCCATGCCATGTTCTCTATTTCAAATGCCTCACGCCTTTATTAAATCAGTAAAACACTTTATCATTCACAGGTTTGAATCAGCAGTCCTATCGCACAAAAACATGAGAAACAGAACGCTTTTCACTTATCAAAAATCAATACCCGATTTGCAGAAAAGAGAACTGAAGGGCCATAAAAAGACAATTTCACCTTCCTAAAACAACCCAATTGAGCCAATATGACAATGCAAGCACTAATTAACACATGCAGTTAGTCTAGCTGCCAATAATCATAGTCACAAATTTGGGAGAAACAGCGCACAAACTGTTGCTCTGACTCACTGCTGTTGAATGACTCTTATTAGATTTTTATGTGAAGTGTGCAATAAGCCATGAAGTCATGTTGCTAAATGATGATTTACTGCAGCACATTCAAACCTCTGGGTGGATGGACATGCTGCTACACGCTTTATTAATTATTACATCACTAATTAGCCATAAAACATGTCAAAATTAGTGACACTTGTCACAAAATGGTAGCAAAAGATTAAGTCACCCAAAAGCCTGAGTAATTATTCTGAATGTGCTCTGGAAAGCAGCTTTAAATACATTGCTAATGCATAGGTATGGATAGAAGTGCTTACGCATCAGCCAGATCGCCTAACCTGTCATTTAAATCAAAGGCTGTAATTAAAATAAAAATTAAAAGAGAGCGTAGGGGATTTGCTTCTTAGACTTGAAACACAACACAAATTACAGCTTACACTGACTGCTAGTGAAGCAATGCAATGAACTAGAGAGATCCCCTTATAATCAATGCAAGCGGCTCGTGCATTTCAGTCCAGTCAGCTTCATTGATTATAGGGCCATTCTTCAATTAGAGACACTTTAACTACCTGAAATCTAGCAAAACCAAACATCTTTAAACCATTGCATGTTGACAGGTTGTTGTTTTTTTCCATTTTTTGACAAAACTTCAGGACTGCTTAAAGGGATAGTTCACCAAATAATGAATATTTACTCACTATTTACTCAACCTTGAATGTTTTTAAACAATTAGGACTTTCTTTGTTCTGCTAAACACAAAGGAAGATGTTTTGATAAAATCTGAAAACCTGTAACCATTGACTTCCATAGTAGGAAAACAAGTACTATGGAAGTCGATGGTTAAAGGTTTTCACCTTTCTTCAAAACATCTTCCTTTGTATTTAGCAGAATAAAGAAACTCATACAGCTTTGGAACAAGTAAATGGAGCGTAAACAATGACAAAATGTTCATTTTTTGGTGAACTGTCTCTTTAATACAAGTTAACACAAGTCAACAACTTCAAACTGATAATAATAGAAATGAAAAAGACTTGTTTTTACTTCAAATGTGTTTCAAGATGACACTTAATGCATAGCACAAATCAACTATTTTATATTAAGCACCTTTTATCCATAAAACTAATGTTTTTGCATCTCGTCATCAACATAAAAGTTCATTGATCGACTGGATGTTGATGCCACACTTCCAGCCACACCCCCTGCTGCTTACCTAGCAAAAAGTACTGAATTATGCGGCCGTTGCTAAACATTTAAATAAACATTTACATTGGGTTTTGCTTAGTGACAACATGCAAATCATTGCGCTAAACTCATGATGGATTTATGACACAATTAAAGATCTCAGGTTCACCTCAGGAGAGGTACTGTATGCTTGAAATATTAGATTGGAAATTTGACTGCTTGTGTGGTTTCCATAAGCAAAAACAATCTGTTGTTGAGCTTTCAACTGCGATATATCATGGGAAAAGTACACGAGCTTTTATTGATTAAACTATGTCAAATAAATGGGGTTTGAAGATCAATGGCAGACAAGTAAATCTGTCAATAAGGTTAGCTAGAGGTTTTTGTAACCCTGAGAGCACTTTAATTAGACAACGATGACACAAATGGATGCCTTAAAGATACTTACAATGGTAACGATAGTTCTGCCAAAAATAACATAGTTATTGTGAGTACAATACAGCTGTGGTGAAGAGTAAAAACAATACATCCAATCATAGAAATGTATGTATCTTTTAAAATGAGATATATAATTGATATTTTATTAAAAAAAAATAAGATGACTATTTAAAAATATTAGGTCTCTTTATAACCAAATGATCAATACATTTAACAAACAGATGAGATTAAATAAGCACATTTGTGTTGAAAGGCGTTTCTAACGGAAGAATCTGCAAAACAAGCATAGTCTGAGCGATCAAAGAGGGGTTTTTTGTAATTATTTAGTGTGAAATGGTTTGTGTGATTCATAGAGCTAAAGCAAAGGCAAGATGAGGCAAGAACAGTGACAGAACGTATGGCAAGCCTTATAGACTTAAACAAGGCTCTTGGTATATAAAAATTGTTGCACAGTCCATAATTCTTAACACCTTCTGATCATTGAAAGAAATTAACTGCCCTATTATGGAACCAAAATGTATTTTTAGTAGCCCTTTTAATCTTTACTCTAATATTCAACAGTAGAATAATGTATATGATACATTAGAAGTGAAACTACACAAATAAGTGGCAGCAAATCTGTGAATGAACTGAATTGTTAATTCAATTGATTTGTTCAAATTGCTGATTCTTTCAGGAATGAAGCAAGAGACTATTTTTTTGAATAACCGACTGGAAAGCCTTTACATGAACCACAAAAACCAGGAACACAAATGTAAATAATAAACTTCAACAATAGTACCTATTGAAAAAAAAAACTTCACAGGAATTTGGCCAAATATACAAAACAATAAAAATCATGATATCTTTAAACGATCACTGTTATTGATGAAAGTAGTTATTACACAATTGCAGATTTCTGTTGTTTACTAAATAATATTTTTGACATTGCGAATGATTGTGCCATTTATATAGTTAATTTATTTGATAAATATAATGAATACATTTTATGTAAACAACCAATTAAATATAATTAAAGTTTAATTGAAATAAATCAACCAAAAAATATCTGTTCTGTAAGTAAAATTCATATTCTAATTTCAAGAAAAATTGTTGAAAAGTTAAAAGATGAGCAAAACTATGTACATGTATGTAATTGGTTAAATAAAGGCATTAAACAATAACATTTAATTATTATTTAATGACTGTAAT
>NC_079439.1:17054382-17086882 GCF_903798145.1 Danio aesculapii
TCTCTGTTTGATGACATAAGACTCACAGTGCCCTATAATAATACTAATTAATTGTCATTTTTTGCATATAAACACACAGAAATACTACAAATAATGCATTTACACCGGAAAACAATCCTATCGTATGTCTCTGATGTCTTCTGTTATGAAGATATATAGGAGTTTTCGTCCAAGGTGAGCTTTATGACTTCATCTTCGTCATATATCAAGATTATATGTGACATGAACAATTTCAGTTGGAAAGTTCAAACGAAATGTGACATGACACTTATGATTGATGCGTTCCCATAAATTACCCACAGCAGAGGAAACCAGTCTGACTGCGGTAATTCTCTTGAAAATATTCGCAGGCTTATTTAAAACACAACGTTTTGTTGTTACAGTACATATTGACTGTCATTTGACACAAAAGACATGCACTGTAAAAAAATATTCGTAAATTAGCAGTTTTCCCTATTTTGTGATTCAGGTTTCTATTTTTCCCCATTTATTCATGCTTTTGAATTGCATTATGAGACGTTGATCTTTCCTCCAACAACTTTTAACCTTGGAAAGTTAGAAAATGTGATTTTTCTTAACATTTTAATAGTTTAAAGTGATATATTGTCTTGGTTGATGTTGTTTATTATGATACAAAAACTCTGGAATAAACTGCCAGTACATTTTCTGTTGTTTTACAGACTTATTTCTATATATACTATTTCTTATACATTTCAAACTACTAAAATGTCAATAAAAGTCACTTTGTTAAACTGTAGAGTTGAATTTCCAACATCAAAAGTCGACAGAGCAGAGATCAAGCTCCCATAATGCAATTCACCACCATAAATAAATGGAAAACACTTGTGAATCATAAAATAGGAAAACTGTTAATTAACAGATATTTCTACAGTGTGCTCTGGAGAATTGAATTATTGTGATTTTTTATGCTCAACTTCAATGATTGTGGAATCACTAATGTTTTAAAAGGCACCTATGTAGGCCGTTTGGACAGAACTGTGTATAGGTATAGTGTGTCACTGCCAATTCCAGCGCTCTGTGATCATCTACATCTCATGAAATATTACAAGTTTAAAATGAGTTTTACAAGTTTAAAACGTTTATAAAACAGTGCATGTTTGCAATAAAGACAGTAAATTCGCGGCGCAATTCATCACCACAACCGCATAGTGTCAGTACAATTATGAAAGAAGACACTTCAATCCCGGTTTGTGGACTTAAATCAGGTTTAATTTTTGTACGTTAACAAAACGGATGTCCATACAGCAGTGGATATTAATGTGTATCCTATCACATTTGCCATACAAAAACAGTGCAAAGCTAAACGTGTGTGTGAATGTGTGCACGCGAGCGAACTTTATAACGATATTGTGTATGACTCAGTGCAGAAAGGCTTGAATTAACTCCACAATACATAACTACATTACTGTAGTAAGGCAGATCTGCTTCATTCTTGTCTGTCACTGTGCTGTTTATCTACGTAAAGCCTACGGCTCTGACACGCACGTGGGAACAGTGGGCGGGGAGAACCAGCTTTAAAGGCACAGGCAACAAAAATAGCTACAATGACATAAAAGCTCAAATGTCCCAGATTTAAAAAGGTATAATAAATAATCTGATGGGCTGAAACTTTACAGACACATTCCAGAGACACAAAAGATGCATCTTAAATCTTGAAATAGGAGTAAAATAGATAACCTTTAAATAATGATACACAAATCCTTAAAAAGTGATTTTATTGCAGTATGAAGTTTTTTGTTCTAACATTAATTAAAAATAGTTTGCTTTCTGAAGGATCATGTGACAGTGAAGGCTAACTGCTTGAATAATAATAGCTCGACATTATAGGAAATTAAATGTAAAGCAGTACGACTTGGTAACCACACCAACGATTCTGTCTTTGTTCATTCTTAATACACAGTCACCATTAAAGTTCTCTAAAATGTCATATGTTGTGACTTCCATTTAAGAAATTAAGTAATAAGCAACATAATAAATGACATGCTTTCTAGTATGTAATGCATTTGCTTTGAAACTTTGCAGATGTTAAAAAAGTAGGCTTTGTGTAGTATGAATTAAACTCACATGTTCTCTGTTCTATTCTGAAATATTGTTGGTCCCCATATACAGCTGAAGTCAGAATCATGAACCCCCCGTTGATTTTTTTTCTTTTTTTAAATATTTCCCAAATGATGTTTAAGAGAGCAAGGACATTTTTACAGTATGTCTGATAATATTTTTTTCATCTGGAAAGAGTCTTATTTGTTTTATTTTGGCTAGAATAAAAGCAGTTTTTAATTTTTTAAAAGCCATTTTAAGGTCAAAATTATTAGCCCCTTTAAGCTATATATTTTTTTCAATAGTCTACAGAACAAACCATCATTATACAATAACTTGCCTAATTACCCTAACCTGGTAGTTAGCCTAATTAACCTAGTTAAGCCTTTAAATGTCACTTTAAGCTGTATAGAAGTGTCTTGAAAAAGATCTTGTCAAATATTATTTACTGTCATCATGACAAATATAAAATTAATCAGTTATTAGAAATGAGTTATTAAAACTATTATGTTTAGAAATGTGTTGAAAAAAATCTCTCCGTTTCACAGAAATTAGGGAAAAAATAAACAGGGTGGCAAATAATTCAGGAGGACTAATAATTCAGACTTCAACTGTATATATATATATATACATACACACACTCAAAAAATTATTTTGCTGCTTGTTTAAACTACTTATTTACAATGAGCTGAAACTGTACAGTATATATAATTATCGGGGCTTGACATTAAGTTTTTTTTATCACCAGCCACTGCGGCTAGTAGATTTCCAACATTACTAACCAATCACCATTTTCACTAGCCGCAATTTTGTTGTTGGGAAAATATATTTTATATTCACCTGACTTTTGCCATGCTAAAATTACTTGATATAAACTGTGTGTTCATTTCAGGGCTCAAAATGAAGCTGACCACACCAAAAATAAATAAATTATTATTTCTTAGCCACAAATTTTAAATAATGTGTCAAAAAAGCTAAATATAGCTGTATTTATGCACTTTTTATTCAACAAAACTTTTCTTTACAAAAATAAATAAATAAATACGTTTAAAAAATAATTATTGTCATGTATCTGAAACTATGCACAGTAATCTGTGCTGGCTAAAGGTCTCATATAGTTAACTATACATAAATAAGGAGTTAATCTCCTATTAAAGCAATGTTATTGTAACAACACTGATAAATAAACCATATTAAGGAAAATAACTGTAAGCAAAAGAAAGCAGGTGATAATGAAAGGATGATCACGTGCACACGGTTAACGTTAGGCCCATTAATAATCCCTTCAAAATTGTTTAAAGCGAAACAAAAGAATATATTTTGTAAGCTCTTGATATATCTGGAGATCTTGAAAGCAGCAGTTGCGTTTCCAAGCACGGTTGCTTCGCGCAAGTAAGCGGGAGCGCAGGCATCACATCACCGTGTGGGCGAGTGATCATCCTCTTGGTATCCATCGGCTTTCTTTTGCTCACACGAGCACAGTTATTTTTGTCAGTCATGCTTCTTCTCGATTCTCGGCCATCTTTATTGTTGAACCCTGCTTTTAAAAGAAAACTACAACTTAAAACATATTTTCAATCAGTCAACGTGGCTAGTGGGAGTGTCTGTCTAACCCGTCACAGCTGAAATCTACCCGCATTTGGCAGATTGGCGGGTGTTAATGTCAAGCCCTGATAACCAACCATAGTGTGTAAATTACAGAACGTACATTTCTGTCTAAAGCATTCCTGCAAACGCATAATTCAATTAATACGAACAACTTAAAGTGAAAAATATTTTGACTCACTTTTTCTGCTTCTTTGAGTATACAACGATCGCTATAACCATGACAACCAATGCCAGCACCGCACCAACACTCCCCAAGACGATGGCCAACGTGTTATCTGTAAATAAATTCAATACAGTAAATACAAACAAGTATTGCGATGCGACCCAAAATGTTGGAGCTTCCTCACTTGGGTCCAGTATGCTTGGGTCATTACTATTAGCTGCTGAAGGCGGATCAGTGAGACTTTAGGCCCGTGAACACCGGGACTATATTGCTCGCGTTTTCTGTCGATGTTTACCGCCTCATGACTATATAAAGGGCGCCAATGTGATCGTGCACACCAACGTGCAAAATGGCAGGCGTAAAAGCGTCATTTTTAAAGAAACGCCTCATGCTCGTTTGTTTTAGTTTTGACGCGCCGCATCAAAACCTTCTCCACTAATCAGATTGCCACTTTTGTTTACGAGCTGCTGAAGTTACAGTAAATAGCACTTGAAGCGTTCAAGTGCAAAACCGAGCGCACATTAAAGAAGATGCCCAGAGGCAATATGAACATGGAGCTGCTTATTGCACTGGTGAACAATAATCATTTCTTCATTGGTAGAGCTGAAGCTGCTACTTGAACCGTCCATAACAACAAGCGTGTCAACTTTCTGTCTTCTTCTTCTTTGTTACAAGCAGGTGTCAGAAGCTTTTGTTGTGTAGCGCAATCTAACGTCAAGGAGTGATTTTGCATACTCTTCTGCTCGACGCCAGTGAAAATCGCTTGGGTTTAAATCCAGAAAAACGTCTCGAAAAACGCTGACGATCAATGCAAACGAAAAGCGTCCCGGTGTGCACGGGCCTTTTGTGTCCATTTTTTGGTCAGCCAGGGGATAAAATGCATCATGGCATCATGATCGTTTTCCTAATTGTCTACAGCTATTTTTTTTTTTTTTTAAATATGAAGCAACCCCCCCACAGAGCTCACTGAGGCCCTCTTGTGGGCCGGGACCCCTTGTTGGGAACCGCCAATAGCATCTGGATGCAACATTTATGACGCAGGCTGTGTTTGCATCACTCAGTGATGCAGTTTCAGACACAATGCACTCAAATGGAGCGAGTGACATCACCATGAGGGGCAGGGTTAGTGGTGGGGTTAGGTGAGCCTATTAAAAAAAATCACTGGATGCAGCACAGATTGCACTGCACCAGGTCTGCATCCAGACCCCTCTTGGAACCGCTGCTCTACAGAACATTCCACCAATCACAGTGGGGCATTTAACTCCGCCTACTCCCATTAAGCAGTGTAAGGTGCAATAGATTCTCCCTTATACTCTCAAAATACTGAAATATTTTGTGTAAGATACAGTACATGCTGTACATACAAAGTAACGTACTGTAGTGTCTAAACTTGCTTTTCATCAAGATTCATTATTCAAGTGAAAAATGGTTCAATAATCAGTGGAGCTTTCCAATTAATATGAAAACATTTTTATCACAACCACAAACCTTCTTCAGCCTCAGGTTAAATTCCTGACATGTCAGACATTTCTTAGGTGAACTTTAATGTTGTTTCAGCATTGAAGGAAACAAACACACAGATGCAGATGTCCCTAAACGTCCTTAAGTTATTATTAAGGGACAGTTCAACCCAACATTTCCTCACCATTAGCTCACACTAAAGTGCTTCGAAACTTCTATGAATTTCTTTCTTCTGTTGAACAAACAAATAAAGGTATTCTAAAAACACCACCAACAACAACAAACATTGGCATTCATAGGAGGAACAAAAAATACTACAAAGAGCAAAGACCCTTTTTCCCTTCCTAACATTCTCAAGTTTATCTTCTTTTGTGTTCACAGAAGACAGAGCGTCCTGTCAAACACCCAGTGCAAGACGTGTTTGGTGCTATTTGTTGCTATTTTCAGACCCTAATTTTCACGTTTTGTTTAAATAGCAAATCATGGGTGTGCTGGTCTAAAAAGGAGGTGTGTAAAGGCACAATGTTGGCACGATGCTATTTTAGAACAGGGCATGTGTTTGGATACACTGTAAAAAATGGCCGTGATTTCAACGGTAAAAAACAGTAAAAATGCTACAGTAAAAATCCGTAACCTGGTTAACAGGATGTTTCCTTAATATATATACAGCGAATAACCGTAAATTGACTTTCCCAGAATTCCCTGCATGGCACATCACTTTGAATGCTTTTTGTTGACATTATTATGGATCTTTTGAGTTGTTTCCCAATCAGTTATGTACATTAGAGATTTATGTTACATCTAATGTTGATAAACAATGTTTATTTCATGACTTTAATTTTATGCGTGTTACCATACTGGTGTTTAGTAGCTGTGTGAATGACACTGAGCAGCTTCTATACACTGATACACTTTTCTGCTTGTGGGAAAAGTTGTTTGTGATGAGCATTGGTTCATTATGTAACTTACTCATCACCACCTGCATATGGCTGCGTTAACCTGATTAACTGTGTAACAAAAGATATGTAGATGTTGGTAATTCAAAATACAGACATATTATCTCTATAAATTAATGAAACACGGTAGTTTACAGTAAAAATTAGAAGTTACTTTTATGGTTTGTACCGTATTTTTG
Organism: Danio aesculapii; assembly: GCF_903798145.1. Taxonomy (NCBI): domain Eukaryota; kingdom Metazoa; phylum Chordata; class Actinopteri; order Cypriniformes; family Danionidae; genus Danio; species Danio aesculapii. The sequence goes on from NC_079439.1 coordinate 17,060,808, forward strand.
ACGGTAGAATACTGCCAACTACAGCTGCCGTTTTTTTACCGTAAATTTTACGGATTTATTTTTTACAGTGTACAACTCAGTATTTTGACCACACTTCTTTATTATTGTTCATTTAATTGTTTGCTGGAAATTAGAACTGAGTTTAGAAATAGTTTTGAAACAATTTTTTGTGCTTAACAAATGAAATTATATATGTAGGCTAATGGATGTCTTCAGTGGAGTGCGTACAACACTGTTTCCTTATCCACGAAAGTAAAGGAGTAAAAGTAAAGAGAAACTAAAGAGGCTGAATGGAGGAGGCTCATACTTTCTCCTCACGCTGCAGATGGTCTGTTTAACTGTTGTCTCACTAGTGAAGCGTTCAGTTTTCTACTTTTAAAGTCATGGCACGACACAACTGAGTATTAAAGGTAATATGAGATGAGAGTCTGATTGATTTTTTGCACATTCTGATCAAAACACACCCATAACTCATTAAGAGAATAAGCACAATGCTGTTAGACCATGCACCATGGCACAAACTGTATTTTTCTGTCCTTAAACTAGCAAAAGTGGATTCAGACACACCCTTTATGCTTTTGCACCATGTGCTTTAGACTTTGCGCCTAGATCATTAAAATAGAGCCCACAGTCTCAAACACGCTTGGAGTTTCATTTTGGGTGAACTATACCTTTTAATAGGTCTCATTGTCCACAAGACAATTGGAGAATTGAACACTGGAAGCATGGAGTAGTATATAAAAGAAGATTGTAATATAAAATTTCAATATTACAGTTATGTATTTTTGACCAAATGAATGCAGATTTTATCACTTCAAAATGTAACCAGCCCAAACTTTTAAACTGTTCTGTACAATTACATGTGGAAAATACCTCTTTCGAAATTATAAACAGGGCTCAAGACAGTGACTGTCCCACCACCGAATGCCATAGTGATGACAGCCAATCACATCCAAAAGGCACAAATTAGTAGCAGTAGGGTATTACGATGTATATAACGATTGATCATAAAGTACTGGGAGTTTACCAGCCATGATAATAAGCTTTTCCTACATTTGGACAGACCACTATTGTGTTGCATTTTAGAACAATGACAACCTGTGACATGGTCCCTATATTGTTTACCATGATACTCTGAACATTTTGTCTGAAATAGCATGTAAGTATGGCTTAGTAATAAGTGTATTCCTGTACCTCGCTGGCCAACCACTAAGCATACTGCAGTCACTTTAGGACAAGCCGCATGAGAGACTGAGTCCAGTGATCCTTGCATGCATGAAATAATGCATATTATGTGGAGTTTTGCTTGCTACACAACTGAAAATTCTAGATATAATACAGTTTTTCATTCAGAATCGCAGAATTATAAAGAACTAAAAAGTTTTTTAACTGGCAAATAGGGCTGCACGATTAATCGAAAAAAGATCACGATCTCGATTCGACCCTGCACACGATCTTAATTCAGCTTTTCTATGATTCAGCCAATTATATTTGCAAGGTCAGGAGCGAAGCTTAAAGGCAGTCGCACAAGTCTTCACAGAAACATGAACACCTTCAAATGATGTTACTGTATTTATAAGGTATAATTCACCCAGAAATGTCATTTCTGTCTTCATGTAATGATGTATTTGCGGCCGCGAAATCACACGTGAGCTGACCACGAGCTACCGAGAACGCGTGCACGCAGCACGCCAATGACAGATACTTTAGTGAACAAAACCTCCATAGGCTGTGAATAACAAGTAATAAAGTTGTAAATAACGTTCAGTTTGTTTAGTCACATTCACTGCTCGTTTTAATAGACTTCATCCCTTCCCCATAGCCCCCTTTCTTCCATCTTGTACCTCTTTTACTGATAGAGAGTTATAACCAGTGTAATTTGACAAAGCGGTACAGCATCAGTGCCATATGTTGAGATTCAGGGCATCTGCAGTGCAGTGACGCACATTCATATACAGAGTCCAGATGGGCTTCATGCCGTTCAAAACAACAAAAAGGAACATTTTAACTCTTAAAACTGAGGGCTGAGCTAAAAAAAATCATTAAAAAAGATGATAATCACAACGACAACTACCAAACTGAAATTTCATTGTAGATTATTTTGGTCCTCCTTTTGCAAACTATATACATATGACTTTATTAGGTCACTTTATTAGGTACACCTTACTAGTACCGGGTTGGACCGACCCACTTTTGCCCGCAGAACTGTCTTAATCCTTCGTGGCATATTCAACAAGCTAATGAAAATATTCCTCAGAGATTTTGGTCCATATTAACATGATGCCCTGAATCTCAACATATGGCACAGATGCTGTACCGCTTTGTCAAATTACACTGGTTATAACTCTCTATCAGTTAAAGAGGTACAAGATGGGAGAAAGGGGGCTATGGGGAAGGGATGAAGTCTATTAAAACGAGCAGTGAATGTGAAAAAAAATCATCTCTCAAGTTTCAGAAACATGGAGAGAAACATTTATATTCACAGAGGACACTCAAATATGAGCGCACAACGCAATGAGACAGTCACAGGCCCAGGAGGACACAGAACAGAGCGCGACAGGAGGGGGCATGAAGAAATGACCGACACAGCCGCAAGAAAAAATACGATGTGACAGATTGAACTCGGCGGCAGAGAGAGAAGGAATATGATTCAGAATAAAGCTGACAGCACGAGTTTAGCCGCTAACTTGCTCTTTTTCATGTCATCAGCAGTGGTCCAGATCACCTGCAGCCTCTATAGTGCATTTAAGGAGTTAGAAAAACAAGCATAAACTGTGAGGGATGCACTGTTGACATCAGGACCCTGTTGATTTAAAAGTGCCATATGATTTACGGATATACCTAGGCATCGCTGAATAATAAGAGTTGAGCACATGGAAATGACACACCGTGAGCCTCAGTCAACATCGTTTCCTCATTCTCATGTAAATCTTGTCAATGTAAAATCCTGGTGAAAACAAGCCAGTTGGAACAAAACACGGTCTCTGACAGGTAGCATTTGATTGGCTACAATGTTTCCTAATGAGATTACAATAATGATTATTTATTTCTCATTTTATAGTTTATGTAAGCTTGTATTAAAGGTGCAGTCGATGATCTGCCTAAATCCCGTTAACATCATTTCTTTAAAACACAGTCCCTCCCCTGCCGTCCAAAGCCATGCCTCCTGAAATCACGAACACGCACATTAAAGATGACACTTCATTAGTTATGAAGTATTGAGAGTATTATTAAAGATGAGGTTTTATTGCAGCCAAAGGACAAATTTGATCCATTGCAGTTTGCATTTAGACAGAGCAGGGGAGTTGAAGATGCTAAGTTTAGACTGTTGAACTACCTGTTTAATCACCTGGAAAAGCCTGAGACCCATGCCAGATTTTTGTTTATTGATTTCTCTTCTGCTTTTAATAAAATAAAGGCACATTTGTTGGTTGAGAAATTAATTTCTCTTTTTAACATGGATTTTAATATTTGTGTATGGATTCTGGATTGCTAACACTCAGGCTGTTTATAATAAAGTCCAACAAAGACTGTTTTTTCTGAGGAAACTTAGATCCCGTCTGGCACCAACAACCATGCCCTGTTCAAAGTCAACTAAATTTCCTTTCCTCGCCATTCTGATGCTCAGTTTGAACTGCAGCAGATCGTCTTGACCATGTCTACATGCCTAAATGCATTGAGTTGCTGCCATGTGATTGCCTGACTAGACATTTGTGATAACGAGCAGTTGGACAGGTGTACCTAATAAAGTGGCCAGTGAGTGTATGTATATGTACATACACAGTTAAAGTTCAATTTATTAGCCCTCCTATGAAAATGATTCTTTCAAAAATGTTTAACAGACCAAGGACATTTTTCACAGTATTTCCTATAATATTTTTTGATAATAATTTTTGTTTTACTTTGGTAGGAATAAAAGCCTTTTTAAGGTCAATATTTTCATTCATTCATTGATTTTCTTTTCAGCTTAGTCCCTTTATTAATCTGGGGTCGCCACAGCGGAATGAACCACCAACTTATCCAGCATATGTTTTACGCAGCGGATGCCCTTTCAGCTGCATCCCATCCCTGGGAAACATCCATAAACACTTATTCAAACATACACTAAGGACAATTTAGCTTACCCAATTTTATCTGTACCACATGTCTTTGGACTTGTGGGGGAAACTGGAGCACCCACAGGAAACCCACACAAACACGGGGAGAACATGCAAACTTGTAAATATTATTAGCCTACAGAAAAAACACTTATCCAATCCCTTCCCTAATTATCCTAACTTGCCTCAATGACATTTTAACCTATTTAAGTCTTTAAATTGCACTTTAAGAAATTAGTTATTACAAATCATTCATTCATTTCCTATTCGGCTTAGTGCCTTTATTAATCGGGAGCCACCACAGCGGAATGAACCGCCAACTTATCCAGCATATATTTTACACAGCGGGTGCCCCTCCAGCTGCAACCCATCACTGGGAAACACCCATACAAACTCATTCACACATATACAGCATAGACAATTTAGCTTACCCAATTCGCCAATAGCGCATGTCTTTGGACTATGGGGAAAACCAGAGCACCCGGAGGAAACCCACAAGAACACAGGGAGAACTCCACACAGAAATGTCAACTGACCCAGCAGAGGCTCGAACCAGTGACTTTCTTGCTGTGAGGTGACAGCGCTACCCACTGTGCCACCGCACCACCCCCGTTATTAAAAAATATTATGTTAAAAAAATATTCTCTCTGTTAGGCAACACTTGGAAAATATTTTCAAAATAATACAAATTTCACAGCAGGACAAATGCAAATAATTTTGTCTTCAATTAAGTGTGATTATATATTAGATTGTAGATTGCAAATATGCCATTGATTTATAAGAATAGTGCCTATTTTAAAATATGTTTGCATAATTTTTGAATATTCAGCAAGTCAGCGGCCATCAGCCTGTCATATTGAGCAGAGCAAAGAAATTGACTGTTGATGTTCTATCACAAGATGGCAACAGCGACTGCATAATAAGTCCTTGGAGAAACACTCAAACTACATTTCAAATACACTTCAAACTACAGCTAAACAAATCATTAGAGAACAGGTACAGTAAGTGACATTGTGACATTACCTTCACAGGTAAGTGAAGTCGATCTCTCTATTGTACATGTTGTATTGCTGTATTTATACCATAGTAATCTAGTAGTGTTTGGTTTGCTTTGGCTTTTTCTGCGTTCATTTTTGTGAAATTTCAAAAGAGAAATACTGTGAAATCTCTGTAGACTGATGACATTTCATGCCGTTCAGCCTCACAATCTTGATCGTGTGAGCAAAATCGCCTTTTTGGTCATCACTTTAGACATTACGCTAGAGAATCATTCGAATACTAGTTCTGAAGTGACATTTGTGAGTCAGCAACTTTTTATGCTGTTCTGACAATCAGCTGCAGATGTGAATGAATGGCGGGAGAAAGTAATTTCTCGAACAAAAGAGTTTTTGAGACTCTCCATGTTTGAGTTTCTTTTTTATACACACGATTATGCAGTCAAACTGTTAAATAAATGCAATATCACACTCGTAGCATTGCCATATGGCTGTATATCGGCACTGCTGGGGCACTAAGGCACTCGTCCTGCGACCTCGAGCCAACGCAAGCCTTTTAGCAGTGCCCATATACAGCCATATCTCACTGCTACGACTTTGATATTATACAATCAAACCAAAAATTATTCATAACACTGGGAAATTCTGACTTAAAAGTTGTTTAACCAGCAAGTTTTGGGGGGGTTTGACAATGACACAGGCTTCTTCCAAATGATAAGACGATGTACAAGAGGCATTATTGTGGAAAAAAATATATATGTCTCATCTTTTGAAAAAAAAAAGTCAGTCATTGTCAGGGCTATTAATAATTTTAAGTCAGAATTTGTCAGGGCTATTAATAATTTCAGGCTTGCCTGTATAATATGTGATTACTTGAGGAAATAATTCAGAGATTATTAACTGTTATTAATTGTTAGTTTCAGCGGCACACAAAACTGCATGATTGTCCATCTTGTTAACCTGCACATTTCACTTCCATCATTTCACCCTCACTTTCCTGTTTTTAGTTCGTCTCAATACGAGCTGCACTGGAATGCATGCAAATAACTAAACTGTTGAGGGTTATTTGCTGGGGGTTCAGCTCTCTGTAATGGGAAGTCAATTACAGGCCTGGGCAGCTCTTTGATCCCTGCGCCGCTGACATGCTTGATGGGGATGTGGGCTAGAATGTCAACCTTTATCAGCCGGTAGCCAAAACAAAAGAAAGAGAAGGACAGAGCAAGAGAGGGAGAGAGAGAGAGAGAGAAAGTAGAGAAACAGATAAGAGAGAAAAAGATCACTGAGACCCCCACATTGACTTACAACATGGGAGTAAACAGAGGTTTAGTGGGACTATCCATTCAAGTGAAGGTGGAGCTGTCGCTTACGAAGACACTATCACACGTCAGCACTTTAAAGCGCCAGTCTGGGAAGTCCAAGCCTTCAAAGCAAAGATAATGACTACAGACATGCTCAACAGCAATACAGCTATACCATGAGAATGGAAAGATGTACATGTACGGAGGGAGGTTAACTGTAGGTCGTACTTTCATGCTAACTAGAGCGGATCTGTCTGAATCCATCTTGACAAGTGAGAAATTACTTTTGTTTGTAACAAACCCTACCAAACTGGTCTTACGTCATTCTCAAGGACAATAAAGTGGATGATGGTGAGAAATACTTACAAAAAAATGTCGAAAAATTTTGATAGTACTAACAGAGCAACAAAGATGATCCGCATTCAAGAATTTACATCATCAAGAAGATAATAAAAAAAATCTTAAAAAATACATGAAAAAAATAAATAAAAGAAAAGTAAATAAACAAAACGTTCATTTGGATTTTTTTTTTCATTCATTAGATTTTTTTCTCTCTTCTATGTATAACTTTTTCATTCGTTCTTATGATGTGAACCCAATGAGACTAAAACAAGATGTGTGACTCAGCTAATCATCAGAAATGACACCAGTGTATATGAGCATCATGAGATAATGAATCATTACACTAATGAAGGCTAGTAGCCGAAACATTTGTTTTTCATTTCTCCTGTTGTATTGTTTAATAAATTATTAAGTGTGGACCATCTTTGATACTTAAGGAACTATGCTCCTAGCCACAAAGATTTAAATATATCTGATTAATATTTTCAGGGTTTTTTTAGAAATCATTATCCAGGACATTTCCAGGGGCCTCATGTACAAAGACTTGCGTTGAATTCATACAAAAACATTGCGTATGAGTAAAAAATTCAGATGTATGAAACATTGCGTACGCTGAATCCCACGCATATTCTCTTTGTACATCCAAATTAACGTGAAACTGAGCGCACGTGCACGAGCGCAAAACCCCTCCCTGCCTCCTCCCCCTAATAAATATGATAATGACTCTACTTTGGCAAAACCAAATGAAAAAGCAAATGGCAAAAGCAAGAAAAAAGAGAAACTTTGAACAGAATGTGAATTGGAGGTGCTCCTTTCGAAGGTAGACCAGAGAAAAACGGTGTTATTTGCAAGTTTGTCCTCCAGAATTAATAACAAAAGAAAAAAAATAGAGTGTGAGAGTTTAGCTGACACGGATAACGCAGTGGGGTCTGAACAGCGCACTATGAGTGATTAAAAAAAGAAATAGTCCGATGTAAAGGTGTAAAATTTTGTAGTGTCTATTTAGGCTAAGTGCAAATAGCACACCTCGTTGGAATGAGCTAGTTGAGTGATTACTGCCCGTTTGATTGATTGAGACAACAAAACTAAAGAGAGTGAGCATTAGCAGCACGAGTAGCGTAGCTTGTAGAGCGTGGCAACATGTTTTGACACTATCCATAATGAACCCAATTTGAATCCAGCGTCCGATGAACTCATTCTTCTTTTTCCCCATTACATATCAAATTTGGCCTACACTTCATCACAAGGAAGACAAGTAGGAATCAAACGTGTGTGTGTTATGTTAAGAGCATTTGAGCATCACATATTATTTGCACATTTATTGAATGGAAATGTTTCAGATTCACGCATTGAAATTCGTCTTTAGATGGTGCCTTTATAGCAACGTGCGTGCAGTCGTTCGCTCCGATTACTTTGGGAAAACCGGCGATCACTGCAAATGGCGCTTTAATGTTTGGCCGGTCAACTGTATGGTATGGAAACCTTATATACCTGCAAGACATGCGGATGATCCCATCCCATACAGCTGCCATTGCACGGCTTCAAAGATACTTTGTAGTGTGCAATTTAACACAATTGCCTCTAGGGGTCGCCAATGGAAATAAAACAAACACACACAAGAAATGCACGTACGCCAGACATGATGTTGGCGCGGACCAACATTCTCACGTTCATTTCATCGTTAGTAAATCCAAATGTGAGCTTGAAATCTGGCGTAGGCAAAGTTTTCTCTGTTTTCTCGGCGTACATCTCTAGAGCTGTAGTTAGAAGCATAGTTCCTGGCTGTGTTCTATTCCCAGTTATCCCCCCCTATGCCCTATTCATTAAGAACATTCTATCATTTAAACTTGGAATGATTAAAAAAAAACATTTAAGTCATCACTCTTAGGTGTAATTTGCTTTCAAAGTATTTTTACAGTTCAGTTTTAGGGATCTTCATATTGGCAATTGCGTTGCATTTGTAGCGCACCTACAGGTGTTTCAGGCGCAGGTCAGATTTTCTCCAGGTCATAATTTATTTTGTTTATAATAAAATATGAATGATTATACCTGTCCAGTTTCATCTGCAATGCATCATCGATCACCTTCTGAAGTGGTTTGAGCGGTCGGATATCTGATCAGAATAAAACGAATGAGGTGACCAAACAGCCTCACAAACACAGACGTGACAGGAATATATTAAATATAAATATATTATATTAATTATATAATAAATATATTATATAATATTAAATTACATAAAATAATTAAAAGGACAAATGCTGGAACGTTTGGCCGTGGGATGTGATTAGTAGCAAGTAACATGCTATTAGGTTATGTGACCGCTAGATGGCGTTCTTGATAATAAGAAGCTTACCACCACTAGGAGTTTGTCAGAGTCATTGGTCAGAGCAGTGTGTCCTAGCCGGGCTCACTTTCTGTTCTAATGTCCCGCATCTGTCTTTAATTATATTCATCTGTCTCCATATTCTACTGCATCCCAGAATATTACACAGCACCAAAAATGTAAAAATATATATTCAATATATTTATTGTGTTTTTGTCCACAGCCGACCGCAACTCGCCGTGACGGAGATTCCCGAGCCTGTGTGCTCCAATGAGGTGTGCTCTCTTCAGCGCTCACCATGACAACGAGACTCACAGCAGTGAAGTCGTATTGTAAACATTTGCTCTGCATTCCTATGAAGCTCGTCGGTTCTCTCTCAGTGTTGTCAGTTCTCTAAGTGTTGCTGTTTGTACTTGACCAAGGTGAGTTCAATACCGACGGTACGAGTGGAGCCACGCCAATCTCACGAAGTCCGCTTCGTGAAGCTTCACTCGGGTCCGTCTGTGATGTAGTTCCTTGCGGTTTGCGTACATAAACGCAATATCGCGAAGAATATTACGTGTTTGTTGCTCGAAATGTGCCGCCGAGCAACATTTCAGTGAACACTGGCACGGATTGGCGCCCGGTCAGCTCGTGCACTCCCTGGGGCGAGGCGGCTTGTGAACCCTAGGCAGGGAGCAATACAAGCCCTGAGGACCCTCAGGGAAACACGGTAGGCCGGTAGTGGGAGGGTTATGGTGGGTGGGAGCAGCGAGGCCCACTCATCGTCTATTTTAAACTATAGTTTCAAACTTTAGTTTACTATAGTTTAAAATAGAAACCATGGTACCTGTAATGTTTTAACTGTACGCCTGGTTGTTGTAATGTTTTGCTTTGTTTTTTAGCGGAGTTGTTGAGCAAAGAAGGACTACAGAAGACAACCGCGGGTTATAATTATGAGCTCGCGCATTATAATGTTTCCGTGCTGATTTCTGAAAGTTTATCTTGTTTGGACAAGTTTGCAGGTCAAACTAAATAAACTATAGTCTTTCTAAACAACTGTCTCGTGTTTTATTGGTCCTCTACAGCAATACACTGTCTGTTGAATGCATTTGTATGCAACATGGTTTGACAATTAAGTAGTCTAACAAATATATAGTTGTTATAAATGAAGAGTTTGGTTGCAAAACGCGATAAACGCCATTTTTTTTACATTTGGATTTTATTATTGGAAATCACTGTTCAGATGTAACTTTAATCTGTGTGAATCGCTGCCATTAATAACATTTAAGAATATACATTTTAGGCCTAGTACAAAATGTATTTTTTCACAAAATGCGATATCCGCCAGACCAGTTTCTTTACAAAGTGCGATATAACGGATATAGAACGTCCAGGATGCTGCGCGAGCTCAGCATCCTCTGGGAAGAGAGTTATCGCCGGTGAAGCGCTCCGACTTTGCACAGTAATGCGAGTAATGTTGGTCTGTGTCATGCCGACAAACTATTAGATGATGTAGCCTTCAACCTCACAAAAATGTATAAAAACGCTACAAAAGTGGACCAAGATAAAATAATCCTGCGTCTGTCAGTCTCCGATGATGTCATGAAGGCCAGGGGTTACAGTGAAAAACTGCCTTTTTTCCTGCGCTCATCCCCATCACAAGATACCTGTCTGCAAGGCTACATTTCTAAGTTTAAGTTAGTAAGTTTATTCTTTAAATCATTTCTGTGAATACCGAATGAGAGGATAATCACTTGCGCCAAAAAAACTGTTATGATGCGCGCTCCCCTTTTCTTGCGTGAAATTGTGACTGTAAACGCACAGAAAACGTGGCTGGTCAGGCCCTGATGATGATGATTATTACTGATATTATTATTAGTATTACGGTGAAATAATTCATTAAATATGACTGGGCGAGGCGATCTTGTGTCGCGGACTCGGTGCAGAGGCAAGAACTGTGACACCGCGTCTCCGCCCGCTCTGATCATACAGGTTTGGTTTTCAGCAGCGGTGTGGAATGAGCCTCCACTCTTTCTGTAACAAGCTACAAGTCGTTTATCTAACTAACTTAATCTTACTTATAAAACAAAACATTGATTCACTAGCTTTTCTTAATGGTATTACAGTGGTAGAATATAGCCTAAAATGGATATATAAAAAAAAAAAGTCAATAAATAAAAAATTATGTTATGTTGTGTTGTGTTGTGTTGTGCACGTTCTGTCCAAAACTAACTCAGAATCTTGTTGTTATTAATCAATCTTTGTATATACTATTCCATATATCTATGATGTTTTGTTTTTTAAACCAATTTAAGATGTTTGACAATATTAAATATATAATATGTTGCATTTTGGCATGGTTTTTTACTTAATTATGAACTATTTATGGACAAAGTTAAATAAAAATATCCTGGATTTGAAAATATTGTGTTCCTGGCCTTCACTGAGCTCAAGTAATAGTTTAATGTATAAAAATTGTGAATGAAATTGACTGTTGATGTCTTAAATAATAATGTCAAATAACCAACATTTCTCAAAATGGATATCTCGTTTTGCAACGAAACTCTTCAAATGTACCTTCATTAGTCAACATTTGGTGTAGGTAAAAAAAAATAATAATAATAAAATAAAATAAGTTACTCAAACATGTCCTAACACATTATGGTTGTTACGTAATTTATTATTATTATGTATGTTTTAAACCAGCAGAATATAATATATATTTAACGTGTCATGAACTTACTCCTATTCAAAAATTTGCTTAATAAAAAATGTCCTAAGATAAGAATGGGTATTGTTTTGTGACATGTGTCATGTGACATAAAAAAAAAAGATATCCGGAAATAAGAGAAAAAAACATGACAGACCAACATGACGAGCCATTTTGTTTTGGTGACTGGGGAAAGGTAGGGCATGGAACACCTCCAAAGTTGGGAATGGAAGAAAAAGTTTGAGAAACATTGCTATTCCTGTTCCTTCATTTGTACTTCAAGGAAAATAAGATTATTAAACTGGATACACTTCATTTATCAATTAAGCTAATTTATTGATTTCTAAACTGTATGTAATGTGCTTTTAACACCACCAAATAAACAGCAAACACTATTCTAAATCATGTTTGACATACTACAAGCTTCATAGCAACAATACCAAGTTTACATTTATGTGGATGATTTTTCCCCCCGATACAAATGATCAAAATGTTTTCATTAGCTTTGCACTGGGCAGATGGTTTGACTCACAGGTGTGTTTTATAAACGTGTGTGTTTTTGCTTTGTTTTGGCTCCGGCGAACCCCTAGAAAGGCCGGCGGGGGATGAATTCTTAGCAGCTGTGGAGCAGATCAACCCTTCATGTGTTTGATGGAGAGCGTCCAGATCAGATTCTGAACAGATCCGTCCTGTAGATGCCTATCGAGGGGAAGTATGCCGTTCTGCTCTAATGAGACCGAGGGGTCAAGAGTTAACAAGCGCAAGTACATCCAGGTCGGTCTGCGTGACTGCTGCACTTGCCTTCTTCTCTGTCTTCTCTGTTTATTATGCTGAATATGTTCACAATCTGAAATATTATGGATTTTTATTCTCTTTTATTCAGCTGCTTTGACACAAACTACATAGTAAAAAGCTCTACAGAAATAAAGATGACTTGACTTGATTTGTCTGTCTGCGTGAATCACGGATCAAGCTGTTCTGTATGATGAGAGGAGTCTCTTTTCAGATCTTATGGGGCCTAAAATGATCATTTAAAACTTTGGGGTCAGAAAGATTATTATTTTTTTAAGCCTGTGTGTGCAAAATGAGCTATTATCCACAAAATGGTGCAGCTACTGTAATCTGTAATCATTGTTCACTTTTTTTTCTTACTACAAGTCAATTAAAACTGATATTAACAAATAACCAGAAAATCTGATGAGTTGAGTCTCTTTAGACACTTGTGGAGGGAGGAAGTACGAGGCCGGGAGTGACAGAGTAGGAAAAAATAAATCTATCTATCTATCTATCTATCTATCTATCTATCTATCCATCCACACACATTTATATGAAACCAGATCAATAAACTCACTACAGTTTGACAAATATTGCTGCTGTTGGACAACATAATGAATCTTGAGGCTTTTTAGGAGAGAATGTAGATGTTTAGATTGCAACTATGCAGTTCATTTATAAGGATAGAGCCTATTTTAAAATATTTAAAATTTCTGAGATACAGTGCGTTGGCATCCATCAGCCTGTTGGTTGATGTTCCGCCACAAGATGGCGACAGAGACCGCATGATAAGCCCATAAAGGAGAAAAACGTCGCATAATTTGTAACTACAGCTGATCAAATCATTCTAAAACAGGAAAGTGACTTTCTAAGTCGATCTCTCTCTCTTTTGTATGTTGTAGTGCTGTATTTATACCATAGTCTGATAGTTTTTCTGGTAGTGTTCAGGGTTTATTATTGTGATATCGCGATTGCAAAAGATAAATACTGGGATAACTCTGTAGATTGATGGCATTTCACGCTGTTCAGCCTTATAATCTTAAAATGTAAGCAAAATCCCCTGTTTTGTCATCACTTTAGATATTAGGTTAGAGAATCGTTCAAATTTGTGAAGTAGCAATGGTTTCGAGCTTGAGCTCCAGCTCCTCCTCCTCCTATAATCAATGTGTAAAACTAATAGATTGAAGCTTTTGTTTGTTCCTACCTCCATAAAACTGTTGAACTCTACCCAGAACAATGCACTTGTAGTATATTAGCACCTGACAGTGTTCTTTATATCTTTATATATTTCATAAGTAAATATTTATATATGGTCTTTTTGTTTTACGTATTTTATTGTCTGCTTAGAGCAATGTTGTAGCACTTTTTTGCCCAAAACAAATTTCCTCTCGGGGACAAATAAAGTTTATCCTATCCTAAGCTGTTTTAATGCGTACACCTACTGTACCCCATCCCAGTGTCATCACTTGTAAAAGAAGTGCAGCAAGGAGGAGCTGGAGTTCAAGCTCCCCCCTGCTGGAGCTCAACTCTGTCCATGTGGCTCTGCAGTGAGTACCACTTGACGGTTTCTGCTGTTCTGACTGTTGGCTGCAGATGTGAATCAATGGCGGAAGAAAGTAGTTCCTCATACAAAAGGATTTTGAGACTCTCAGTTTCTGGACTTTATAACTCGCAATTGTGGCTTTATTTCTCAAATGTCCAAGATAAAAAGCCAGAATTCTGATTAATACCTCTGAACTGTGACTTTTTATTTCAGATTACTGACTTTTTTTTTAGTTTTGAGGTTAAATCTCACAATTCTGAGATAAAAGTAGGATAAAAAGTCACAATAACCTTTTATATTTCTCATTTTGTGGCGAAAACAGGCTTCCATAAGTAACACACATTTTCAGGTGTTGGTGAAAAATGCTTAAAAATGTGACAGGGTAATGATGACAACCAAAAAGTTGCAGAAGTGTGTTCTGAAGAAAGTGTATTTTGTCCCCTACCACCTTCACATCCCTTAATATCTCTCAGTCTACAGAATGCACCTTTAAAAGTGAATAGGATGTAGGGATGAGCCCTTCAGAGCAGAAAAAAATTACAAAATTACCACAAAACATCATGGAAACAGAGAAACACTGCCATCTAGTGGTACAGAACAATATGAGGCTGAGTTGTAGTTTTCCCAGTGCACTTTTACCTACCAGCCACACAGTGAGTGTCCTGTCCAGACCACGTCCCGTCTGCTTGACAGGTGCGATTCTGAGACCCATAGAGACCATATCCACTGTTGCAGGAAAATGAGACCGTCGCCCCCTCCAGGTACAGGGTTCCTTCCTTCTGACCGTGGTTTGGTGGAGACAACCAACCACAGGACTGCACTGAAATCACAAAACCATAAACACCATACCGATAACAGTCAGACTATAAGCACGTCTCTAATGCTTTATAACTGAGATAAGATTAGAGATAATATATAAGCGATGATGTTTAAAGTTCAGCCAATTCTTACTGATGTGATGACACTTAATGCTGCCATCGGTTGTTTCTCATAAGGTAACATAACATTACTTAAGATTTCTATAAGCATGTTGTACAGGTCTGTTCTAGTAAACGTTTCAGGTGACCACAGTGTGCTGGATTTTAAGGGATAATCAGGGAAATAAAACAATGTGCTTGATTAACCATGTGTTAAATTAAATCATTATTTTTAAAAATCAGTTTATTATTTTCCATTATTATTATCTTCATCATCATCATCATCATTATTATGTTACTATTAATATTATTACAAAAAATAATAAATAATTTTGATGAAAAAAAACCTTATAATTTTTAAAACATTATTTGTTATTAAATAAGATGAGTTAGAAAACTAAGCCACAAAAATGCTACAGTTACAATAACTTTAACATCATACATTGTCAGGTTTAATGGTGAAAAATTAAATGCTATATATTAAATACTATATGTTATAAAATGAAGCCACTGGCAACTATATATTTTTGGAGCGAAATGCTAATGGTCCAATCCAATTCAATGATCTATGCTAAGCTAAGATAAATGTGCTTCTGCCAGACCCTGAGATCAGCTGAATGGCCTCAAAAATGGTAAAATTCAACTGTTTAACTTGAACAGAGATGTAAAACGAAAAAAGAAAAAGAAAAAAAAGTGTTTCTTCAGGTAATAACATTGCTTATTAAATATTGTAATTATTTTTCAGAGAAAGTAACTAAACATTTAAACATAATTTCAATGAGCTATATACTAAGCGAAGCGAAA
The DNA here is from genome assembly GCF_903798145.1 of Danio aesculapii. Taxonomy (NCBI): domain Eukaryota; kingdom Metazoa; phylum Chordata; class Actinopteri; order Cypriniformes; family Danionidae; genus Danio; species Danio aesculapii. Next base: position 17,076,596 of record NC_079439.1, read on the forward strand.
AGTGCTCAGGCCCTGATATCGGCTAAATGGACTCAAAATGTTCATATTTAACTTTTTAACTCTAGTGAAGATGTAAAACGAGCCTATTTCCAAATATACTTTTTGAGAATTGACTTTAATTAAATGACATTTCAGACAAAGTTACTAGAAAATTAAACAATCTCAATGATCTATGCTAAGCTAAGCTAAAAGTGCTCCCGCCAGACCCTGAGATCGGCTGAATGGCCTCAAAAATAGAAAAGTTCTACCAGAAAAACTCAACCAAAAATAGAAAAATTGTGGAGTTTCTTTAGGTAATAACATCGCTTATTAAATATTACAATTATTTTTCAGAGAAAGTAGGAAGAAAATGTAAACCTAATTTCAATGATCTATGCTAAGCTAAGCTAAAAGTGCTCCTGCCAGACCCTGATATCAGTTGAATGAACTCAAAACTGTTTAACTCTAGCGAAGATGTAAAACGAGCCTATTTTCAAAAAAAAAAACCTTCTTTCCTCAAATAATTAAATACTTTTTAAATAATTGACATTAATGAAATGATTTTTCAGACAAACTAATTAGAAAATTTAAATACAATTTTAATGATCTAATTAGTAACTATTGACTTTAAGCAACTTGCGCCACAGCTAAGAATAAGAAAAAAGCTCAATCTCACCAGGCTCCAGTGCGGTCTGTGTGTCCGTGTGGCTCCTGTATGCCCTCAGCGTGGCGTTCCCCTGCTCCAGACTCCTCATGCTCAGAGTGTCATATTTGCAGAAGTCTGCACCGTCTCCTGAACACAGCCTCAGCGTCGCCTCCACAAGAGGATCCGCAGGGTCTTCAGTCATGGAAAAGTTTGGATTGAACGACGGATCGTGCTTTGGAGCATAATAATATTCATTCAGGAGGTGGTCTGTGTCGTAGGTGAACAGTGAAGTCTCATTGGTGATGGCCCCTGGACAAAACAAAAAATAAGATTTTGAGAAAAAACAAAGTCCAGCCTGACCTTCATGTTTCCTCATGACTGGTCTGCCACATTTTTCCACAGCTTTGCTGGATTAACCCCTGCTCTCAGGTTTAATCAGTTGCTCTTGTACTTGTTTGCTGCTGTAACAGAATTCAGTTAGTGCTGGTTTCTGTAGCTGCTGTAAGTTCAGTGATCAGTTATCATGGCCTAATTTTACCTTCCATCACTATCAAATGGAGATCTGTTTGCAGCAATATTCTGTTTGTCAAATATTATAAAGACAATGAATGTAGATGGTTTGTCAGGGTTTTTTACATTGTAACCAAACAAATTAAAAAACAACAACAATCAAAAGGAATACCATGCAACATTTTAATAATAATAATAATAATAATAATAATAATAATAATAATAATAATAAAGATTAAATGCATTTGTGACTTCCTTCAGTTTTTCACCAAGGCAAAAAAAACTATATTGTTCTCCTTTTAAAAACAACAACATCAACAAAAATTCTTTTGTAATAAAAAATGTATTTAATAATTTTAAAAATGCCATTTTTATTTAATTCTCATTTTAAAATGACATGGTTGTGTTTTTTTCAATTATTTCTTTGTGTTTCTTTTAAAAAGTCAGAGGCAGGTGGCCATTTTATTATAATCTAAAACAGGGGTCACCAATCTCTGTCCTGGAGGGCCGGTGTCACTCCAGGATTTAGCTCCAACTTGCCTCAACACACCTGCCTGGATGTTTCTAGTATACCTTGGAAGACCTTGATTAGCTTGTTCAGGTGTGTTTGATTAGGGTTGGAACCAAAATCTGCAGGACACCGGCTCTCCAGGAACAAGTTTGGTGATCACTGATCTAAAGTTATAAAACATTTAAAATATTTAAAATTATAAAACTAGTGATTACAATAAATACTAACACTAAATTCATTCATTCATTTTCCTTTGGCTTAGTCCCTTTATTCATCAGGGGTCGCCACAGAGGAATGAACCGCCAACTAATACACTACGGCCAATTTAGTGTATTCAATTCACCTGTACCGCATGTCTTTGGACTTGTGGGGGAAACCGGAGCACCCAGAGGAAACCCACGCCAACACGGGGAGAACATGCAAACTCCACACAGAAATGCCAACTGACCCAGCTGGGACTCGACCAGCTGATTAAAAAAAAAAAAAAAATGGATAAAAAAAAAAAAATGGAGTGATTTACTGACAGCCAGCGCAGTAGCTGAATATGTCCTGTGTGCTGCTGTTGGAGGGAATGATGGTGCCGTCACTGGAAGTAAAATCATCCTGTGGGTCGTCGTTCATTGTACCCAGCAGGCCAAGCGTGTGGTTCTGCAAGTCATGGGGCAGCAGGACAGTGAGGGTCATGACCCCTGCACCTGTCCTGACCTCCAGCCCAGCGCCCGACGGAAACATCACCGTCACATTAGACGGCTTTGGGGAAAAAACAAAAACACCTGGAACAACACAGAAAAACTGAAAAATGAAAACAGATGCATCACATACAGAACATCCAAATTTACTGTAACACAAATAAAGGACAGTCTCTAACCTCAGCACATTACATTAGAAACCACAGACAATGAGTTTTAAATATCATTTTATAGTTTTATTTTATATTCATTTATATGTATTTTTTATCATAATCTTTTCTAAAAAAAAATTCTCTACATCTTTTACTACATTTATTACTGTGAAATTATTCACATAAATTAAGATGGCTGTTTTTTTATTTGTACTTTTGACACTGGTTTAACAAAACAAAACAAAACACAAAAAACAAAAACAAACACAAAACAAAACAAAAACAAACAAAACAAAAAAACAAACACAAAACAAAAAACAAAACACAAAAACAAAAAACACAAAAGAAAAAAAAGAAAAAAACAAAACCCAAAACAAAACAAACACAAAACAAACAGAAAACAAAAAACACAAAACACAAAACAACACAAAAGAAAAAACAAAACAACACTAAACAAAACAAAACACAAAAAACAAAACAAAACAAAAAAGAAAAAAGCAAAACCAAACACACACAAAAAAAACAACAACAACAAAACACCACAACACAACACAAAACACAAAAACAAACACAAAAAAAAAAAAAACACAAAACAAAACAAGAAAAAACAATACAAAACAAAACAAAAACTAAACAAAATGCGATCTTTTTAAAATTAAATTAGAAATTTAAAATGTTTTTCTCGCATGAGTGAACACTGATGTTGAAAAAATTATATTAAAATAAAATACAATAAAAAGTAATAAAATAATTAAATAAAATTTAGGTAAAAAATACTTTTTAGTATGTAATGTGAATAGATGCATTTCAATTAGTTCTGTGTGTTTTTTAATGAAATAATGCAATAATGGCCTGTAAAACATCAGTCAGTGGCCACTGCCAGTTAATTTTATGCCCTGCCAGTAATGAGTTTTTTGCTGTTGTTACTACTCTACTTTTTTCTACTTTTAAACTTTATTCTTTCACTACTTTTTCCACTGAAATTATGACAAAGGGAGTTGTTTTCAAAATTTGAACGGATGCTGTTTTTCACATAAACTGTTGTGCATATTATTAATAATATTATTTTTTAACTCACTAAAGATGTTTCGTTGTGGCTTTACTGCCAAAATAAAAGCTCTATGGTTTAATGTTAGACAGCAAGAAAAACAAAAACCATCATAAATACTACTTTAGGAATTGCATTGCTGTTATGTATATATGTATATATATATGTATATGTATATATATATGTATATGTATATATATATGTATATGTATATATATATATATATATATATATATATATATATATATATATATATATATATATATATATATATATATATATATATATATATATATATATATATATATAAAATACTAATAATGACTAAAAATAAAACATTATTAATAAAACATTTAAATATTATTATTATTATTAAAATAAAACAAAACAAAACAAAATTGAGAATCTAATGTGAAATGACACATTTCAATTTGTTTTGCTTGTTTTTTTTAATAAAATAAATATAAAACTGCTAATTTTATGCCTTACCAAACATTTAGTACAATACAAACATTTAGTTCCCCTGAAAAGTGACTAATTAATAAGTGTATAGTGTAAAGTGTAATTAATAAAATGTCAATTTTGTACTCGTATTTCTTATCAGTAATTTGGGGTTTGCATGATTTAAAAATTTTTTATTTCTGCTCAAAGCTACAAGTTTTATCTACTTACAATACTGTATATCAGATATACAGTAAACAGCACAGTTTCAACTTGAACAAATATTAACTAATTAACTATTGTGATAAAAAGTGCATTTTTAGCAGTAATTACTCCATTCATCCATCAAAAATCAATCTTACATGCTGATTGAGTGCTGCAGAAGTTATTTATTTTTTCTAATCTGTGCTTTCACTAAAACTGCAGCTAAAATTAGCTTCCAGAGGATAATCTTACCTTTGAGATCAATCCATTTTTGCTCAGAGAATGAAAGCTCCTGCTGGTTCATGAAGACCTGAAGCTGGTCTGCTGTGTCTGCGAGACGCACCTCGATGATGTCAGAGTCTTTCTCCTTCATGGTCACTGAACTGAGTCGAGTCGCAAGAGCAGAAGATCCTAAGAGAAACATTTTCTTTTAGCCAATTGAGTGTAAGAAGTCTGATTCTATCCACTTTTAAAAAGAAACTCACCATTTTCAAATCTCATTGGTTCAGTCCTGCCTTGCACTGACAGCTGATAGGCTGGAGAGTGAACCAGAGTGTATTCTCCTTTCCCATTGAAGGTGAATGTAACACCATCAAATGTGATGAAGTGTGGGTCACCAAGAACAGCAGCTGATGAAGAGATTGAGAGGACATATACACCTTTTTAAGTTAATACATTTTAATATCTGGAGCTTTGGTGTTGCTGCCTTTTTGTATATAAATAAATAAATAAATAAATAAATAAATAAATAAATAAATACATTATGAAAATAAAAAACAATGTGAAAATAAAATAACATAGAACTAAATATATGAACATATTAAAAAATTATGATACAATAAATAAAAATATAAAGGTTAGTAAAATAAAACCAAAAAAGAATAGAAAAAAACTAGAACAAAAGAAAATACAAAAAGAAAAAATGTAATAAATATAAAAAATAAATTAAAAGAAAAATAAAAGAACAAAAATAATTAAAATGAATAAATATATAAAATAATAAAAAAAACATGAATAAAATTTAAAAGAAAACAAAACAAAAAAATAAGAGAATACAAAATAAATTTGAATGAAAATAAAATAAAAATTTAAATAAATGAATAAATAAATAAATGTAAAAAAAAATGAATAAAAAAATATGAATGAAATAAAATAAATAAAAAACAAAACAAAACAAAAACACACAGTACTAAAATTTTATTTACCTGCTCTAGGTGGTTGATATGTTCTGCAGTCGCTGGATGGCCGGTGAGTGAAGTAGTATTCACAGTTGTCTGACCACAGGCAGCAGTAGTAGAAACTAATTACATCATACTTCCAGTGGGAGAACCCAGGAACTCTGGGGGGTTTCTTGTATGGTGGATCCCCCCAGTCATGCCCTCGATCAGGGGTACTGCCTCCAATAGAGTCCCCCGTGAGCACCTGAGCTCCAGTGCTGTCGTAACAACACTGCTGACCTGCTCCATATTCAGCACTGCAAAACAAGACATTAACAAAATAAATAAATAAATAAATAAATAAATAGCTAAATAAAATGTTTTTCATGAGTCTGATAATGGGTAATAAAATAAGTCTTACAGGGTTTTTGCTTTCTCTTCTTTGATATGAAAATTTTATATATTATTGAACTTAATGTCAGACCTATTTGAAGGCCAGGATCATACTTAAGTTAATAAAAATGAACATTCAGCCAGAATTGTGACAAAAAAAAATCCAAAATGCAAATAATTATATAAATAATTTTAAAGATTTAAAATAAATAAAAATTATATATAGTAAATAGATTTTTTTAAAATAAAATAAAAACTAAACTAAATATATAAACAGAATTATATATAAATACATAAATAATAAATCAATCAATAAAATAATAAATAAATAGATAAATAAATAATACTAAATTAAATATAGTAAATAGAAAAATTAATTTCTTTATTTGAAAATTAACTAAAAACAAAACTAAATATATGAACAGAATTATATATAAATAAACAAATTAATGGATAAATAATCAATTAATTAAATAAATAAACAAATAAACAATAAAAATATATAGTAAGTTAAAAAAAATAAACACACACAAATATAATATACACACACACACAAACAAACACCAAACACACACACACACATATATATATATACATATTTATAATATATAATATATATATATATTTACACACATACATATACATACACATACATACACATATATACATACATACATATAATTTTTTTGAAAATAAAATAAAAACAAAGCTAAATATATGAACAGCATTATATATAAATATATGAATAAATCAACAAATAAATGGATAAAAAAATTATTAAATAAATAAACAATAAAAATGTATAATAAATAAAAAAAATAAAATATATTTTTGAAAATAAAATTAAAACCAAAAAAAAATATGAACAGAATTATAAATACATGGATAAATCAATCAATTAATCAATAAATAAATACATAGATAATAAATAAATGTAAAGTTTAAATGAAACAAAAAAAAACAAAACAAAAAAATAATCATTTAAAACTAATTAAAAGAAAAATAAAAGCTAACAAAATGAAATAAAATAAAAATATACATCTATTTAGTTTTTTTTTTAATCATTCAAGTTTTGAATACTATATTACCTGCCCTGAATGGCTCTGACGCAGTGAACTGCACCTGGATGGTAAACACAGAGACTCCCGGCCTCAATATCACAGCCATAATCAGTCTGAAAAAAAAGCACACACGACACTTCCATAAATACAGCTTTACCACATTTAACTGAAGCCTGGATAAATCTGTGATTGGTGGTATATTTAAAAATCTAAAGTCATGGCACCCACATGAAATCTCCCAGTGTCAGCGCGGGCCTGGGCCAGTGTGCAGGGGCAGTCTGTGATCTCTGTTAAGAAGTCAGGCATTGATTTCTCTTCTTTATCCCAAAGAACACACTTCTCCAGAGCCCAGCCTGCAGAGTCTTTTCTGAAGGCCTCTTCTAGATGCCAGGCGACCGCATGTGCTCCGCTCCACAGGGCATTAACATCTCTGTAGAAAAATGTACGCAATTTACTGGAACCATAATGTTTATGTATGTACACTACATGAAAATCAATTCATTTTCTTTTTGGCTTAGTCCCTTTATTAATCTGGGGTCGCCACAACGGAATGAACCGCCAACTTATTCAGCATTTGTTTTATGCAGCAGATGCCCTTCCAGCTGCAACCCATCTCTGAGAACATCCATGCACTCTCATTTACACTCATACACTACGGACAATTTAGCCTATGGACAATTCACCTGTACCGCATGTCTTTGGACTGTGGGGGAAACCGGAGGACCTGAAGGAAACCCACGCGAACGCAGGGAGAACATGCAAACTCCACACAGAAACGCCAACTGACCCAGCCGAGGCTCAAACCAGCGACCTTCTTGCTGTGAGGCTAGAGCGCCACTGTATTTAATAACATCAAAAATCAAATAATTGTTTGTCAATTTAAATTTTGTTTTCATTTATCAATATAGTTTTGTAGCTTTTTCCAATTGTTTCATTACATTCAGTTCCATTTTATTTCTTTCAAAATAAAAAAATAATTAATTAATTAAAAATAAAATTAATAAATACACGGCATACACACGCAAATGAGCCTCTCGTAAGCCTTTTAAATAGGGTTTTGTAATTCCATTCTCTTCCCCAATTTGAAGACATTTTAGATGGTTATCAGAATAGATAACACGAAATTGTTACCTGTTGGATTAGTATAGATTAGTATGACTGACAAGTGTACAAAATTATAATAGTTCTCTGCGACATGTAAAATCTCTCTGTGTGAAAATACCTCTTTTTCTCTTTGTTTACGGAACTAGACATATGCTAGGTCTGATGATTTAATGTACAAAAACAACAAAAAAAAATTCTGAAATCACAGTTTAATATTGGTTAAGCATTTTATTTGATTAAAAATACAATGTTTTAGTGGAGAACCATGTTACGTGGCTAATTTAACAAACAAACAAACAAACAGGCTAATTAATGATAATAAAGCATAAGTACTTAAAAAAAAAAACTTGACGTGATTCTCCTCAGGTCTTCTCTTGGTGACTCTGCGCTCGCTGCCTGTAACGTTAACTGACATTATGCTAGCTCTCTATCCTCGGCCCGTTCTTAATTTTGATTCAGTAAAATGTCCAAGAAACACAGCGAAATAGGACCTCATTGAGTCTCAACCTTTATTACAGCTCATGACGGACATTTCTCAAAGAGGGAATAACAGAAATCTTATCTGAGACGGTGTGAGTAAGCTCGAACGTCCAGCAGGCGCGCCGTTATGATCGATGACTCTTGCTTGTTTATTAATGCCTGTGGAAGCGGTGACGTAATTTTGACAGTGAAGTCTCGCTGTTTGATTCGTACTCGTAATCAGGACTTCGTGTCCGTGGAGAAACTGTAATTCGTGTTTGTAAGGTACACCCATCGTAAATGTATCAGTCATAAACAAACAGAAAAACAAAATGTCGTATCTGTGTCTGTTCTAATCGCAGATTTTGAAATTGTAGCCTCGTAAAATTATGAGTACGCTCCGTTTTCCTTTACGATTTTATAATTACGGATGCGTGAATTTTATTTACGCACGAAATATTAATGACAGTGATTTTATTCCATACTCTTCTGGCTCCATAAATAACACCAGTGAGCTCTTAAAAACACAATTAATGAAATTAAGTTCTCACCGGGCCCCGTCAGGTTTGGTGCTGGGACTGATCCTCATGCTCCCCAGGTCCCAGAGAGAGTAAGGTTTATCTGCGATTTGAGGGGTGAAACTGAAAACACCAGTATTGGGCACATCTCTGCCCACGCTGTACAGATACTTCCACTCCGCCTCCCAGTTAGCAGAATATGCATCTCCTGTTTTTTATCATAACAACAAGGTTAGTCAACAATAATATTAATAATAATAATAATAATAATAATAACAATAATAATAATCTGCTGTATGCATTTTGGGTTGAGAAATCAATTGCAAAATGGCAGATAGCACACAAGTCAGATTAATACAATGACATAAACAATGAAGGATATTCGCAGGATGAAAGACAGAATGATAGAACGATAAGCAGTAGACATAACAAAAACAGATTGTTTAAGGAGAAAACCACAGTGATATGAAGAAATAATAGAAGGATGTGTAGAACAATAGATTTATTGCCGGCAGATAGCTCTCTGCAACTCTCACAAGGTCGCCCACTGAAGCTAAACAGAGCTCAGTAGCTGGATGGGCTACATAGGAAAACTAGGTTGCTGCCGGAAGTGGTGCTAGTGAGACCAGCAGGGGGCACTCAACCTGTAGTCTGTGAGGGTCCTAACGCCCCAGTATAGTGAAGGAGACTCTTTACAGCTTTATCTTTTGAATGAGACGTTAAACCGAGGTCCTGACTCTCTGTGGTGGTTAAAAATCCCAGGAAGTCCTTCGAAAAAGATTAGTGGATTAACCCTGGCATCCTGGCCAAATTTGACCACTGGCCTCTGTCCATCATGGCCTCCTAACTATCCCCATATCAAAATTGGCTTCATCACTCTGTCTCCTAATCAGCTGGTGTGTGGTCTGTCGCAATATGGCTGCCGTCGCATCATCCAGGTGGATGCTGCACACTGGTGGTAAATGAAGAGATTCCACTCAAAATGTGTAAAGCGCTTTGAGTGTCCAGAAAAGTGCTATATAAATGTAAGGAATTTTTATTATTACAATTATTAAAAGGCAGAATCAAAAATAGAACGATACAAGCAGTAGAACAGCAAAGAGAACAACAGAGCTTCAGAACAAGAGATAGAATGATTGAATAACTGTTTGAAAAGTCAAAGAATGACAGACACAACTGAAATTAGGATGACAGAACTATAACAGAATCCTAGAACAATGGAGTGCTTCTTTCATAGAAGAATATAATGACAGATTAAATGATAATGTACAGTAATAACATCATGAATAGGTCTGCATCTCTGTTTTGCAGTCAACTTGTTTATTAATAAAACATTATTTTTTTCATCATGGGGGAGGCAGGGGGGTCCATCATTTTGAAATAGCAAGATGGATGACGGATGGATGGACAGAAAT